>NW_013563163.1:0-47375 GCF_000968595.1 Rasamsonia emersonii CBS 393.64
GATCTCGCATTAGCTCGCTGATATCGTACTTTCGGCTGTATTAGAGCAAAGTTCTTTATGCGCTTGATAAACCGGTTTACCCAGTCTCCCCAATAGAAGCTTCTTGAGGTGAAGATAACCGCGCAGAAAGCAACAATTGCGCTAGATAGCGTACTGTTGATATTCGTGGAGGTAAACCACGTCGGTCCATATCAAGAATCCATGCTGAAAGTGTAGATTCTTCAGTATCTGTCAATTTGCGACAATTTGCAGTTGAATCTTTGCGAGCAGTAGTCCCATTAACACGTGTCATAAAGGTCCTTGGAGGCACGTCAAAAGCTTTGGCAGCTGCAGTTTTTGATGGAAAAAGACCTTTCTTATAGGCTTCAAGTGCTAATTGCATACGCCCTTCTTTTGATATATCAGCCATGACGCGGTGCGTTGGTAAATCGCGATAAATCCGATGATAGGGGGTGGCCGAGGTGGTGGCCGCGCAGCTCGGTGGTCCGCGCAGCTCGGTGGTGGATTACGTTACGTTAGATACGATGACTAAGACTCCCCCGTGTCACGGACCATACTGTAAACAGCAATACCAAGGCATTAAAGTCAGGTGATCACGCGTCTGAACAAACACGTCCAAGGCGCCTATGTTGGCAATCCAGAGGGGTCTCGGAGATACATGGATTGTGGGATTGCTCTCGAGACTTCGTTTCCCCCTGCTCTTTTATACTGCTTTAGTCTTCAATCCGGGGATGCTGACTCAACCGCGTTCGAGTAAATTCTACGCAGCTGGGGAAAGAAAAATGCAAGCATGTCCCTGCTGGACTACTTTGAGACGCAGCGCCCCGCATTGAAGCGGATCAAGCGGTCTGATAGCGAGACTGCGGTGTCAGCAGTGGCTCAAAATGATCAGGCAGGCAAACATGACAGTGACATAGGAGATGATAGCGAGAGGAGTCGATCTATGCCGTTCCTAGAATCCGAAAACCTCATTCCGGCCTCGGACTTTCTGGACACCTCTGCGGCAGATGGTAGTGATGATGTTCACCATCTTACGAGCAGTCAGACGGAACTAGAAACGTCTCTTCCGCCCGTCAAGACAGACCAGGAGGCTATCGAAGAGTATGAAGCTTCTCGAGCGGCAGCAGCAGCAGCAGAGGAAGAACCCGGCCTCGAAGAAAGGCTAGGAGAACGAAAATGGCGGAAAGGCAGAAGCTCCATTTATGTGGACGCCTTCAATCTCGCTCTGGATACTGTCCTCGATGAAGAGGCGCACCTATTTAACGAAGCTGAGATGGAGGTCTTCAGACAGTGGCGAAGTCTGTCGTATGAAGCCCAATATTTGTATGTTCCCTTATCCAGTCTGGCCAATTACATGACGAACGATGATGTTAATCTATGTTGTTTTCTTGCTTCCTATTGCAAAGATATGTACGGCTCTTCCTTCGCAAGACCGCGGCATGGCATCGGATCAATAAATTAGGGTATCATCAGGACATAGCCGATTTGCCTCGGGCGGTCGCCGATCTCAGGCAAGTTCGTGCACTCCCGGCTGCTTCGGCATGTGTGAGTGACTATCCTGTGGAACTCGAACCTCTGGAAGGGATTACGCTGGGCGATTCCTTCAGATTCGCGGAGGGAGTTGAGGAAATCACCACATTGGAAGAAGCATCTACATTACTTCTCCTCGAAGAGTTGAAGGGCCTGGCGAAAGAGGCCAAGGTGCAAGGAAAGAACAAAAAGGAGCTCCTGACAGCACTGCGCCAAGCAAGCCAAACGCAGACTGGCCTCGACTGGGGCAATGAGAATGGCAAGCCCCAAGGTCAGAATGCCAACAGAGACAGCCACTTCGTGCGGAGGATTCTTGACCACACCGGAGACTGTATCAGGCTCTCATCTGCACCGCTCAAGCTCTTCGAACGTGTGCATCTGGTCTTTTACCGCTCAACCGAGTGGACAGAGAAGTCACTAACGACTATCATCCTTGCCAAAATCTCGCGCAAGAATTTCCCAGAATATATTGTGTCGCGCTCTAGCGCGATATTTCCTTCCAGAGCGGCGCTGTTAGAATTTGAGGCCGCCCTACGGACGCAGTTCCAAATCGACAACATCCTAGAATTCAACGGCACCACCACGCCTGAGAGACTCCAGGTGATCAAAGATCTCAGCGAGAAAGTCTACCCACGTTGGAAGACGCTGCTTGAGCAGGAGCAGCGCAAGGAAGATACGATATATACAAGCGGCGAAGGGGCCTATCTGCGCCGCTTCTCCCCGGCTTGGGTGTACACTCGGATCATCCACAAGGGTCTGCATGCTCTTGGGAGGTTTAAGGAGCACAAGAGGGAGCATGAGCTCTTGACAGAATTGCTCGACCAGCGGCTATCTCATCCCGCGTGGCGGGGTGCGTGGTACCAGAGGAAGGCGCTTCTTGAGGAACATTACATGTGGGCGCTGACGCCCTTTGAGGGGCGCAGTGAGGACACTCAGAAAAAACACTGGAAGCGGATTGCCCTCGAAACCTGCGAGCGGGGGCTTCAAGACCCAGACTGCCACATCATCTATCACTACGACCTGCAGAAGCGGATAATGAAGCTGGAGAGAACGCTGAAAGTCGTAAAAAGAGAGCAGCACGACTTCGGACACGTCATGCTGGCGAAGCCTTTGGAACGGGTTGTGGAGGGTATCCGTATAGAGAAGAGGGAAGATTCTCCCACACGGAGTACATCCAAGACGAATGGCGACACACCGACGAAAAGAGGCCGGCCAACAGCTTGGGTAGATGAGAGAGGGGGCGGAGGGGAATGCAGGGTAGAGAACATGTGCCTGAACTGGTACAGAGACAATGGCTGGAAGGGCTATCATTCAGAAGGTGGGATTGTACGAACATTGGTAAGCCAAGTTCCTCTATGCATAAAGATTTACTCGTTCAAGATTTGAAAAAGAGAGAGAGAGAGAAACAGGAAATGCTGACTATCAATCCTGCGGGGGAAAATGCCAGTTCGGATATCTTTTCTACGACATCCTCTTCACCTACGTCCCGAACGTCTTCCAGACCCCCTTCCAGACCTGTCCTCTGGACCTGCACACAGACGCATTCTACCCCTGCCGAGCATCAGAGATCAACCACAGACTTGTGCAGCTCGCCAACGGCGAAGCGGAACAGATCATCCGCGACGTGCACGCGCGGGAATCAGCGAAGCAGACCTGCATCGTGGGCGTCGACTGGACGTTCGAACTCGACGACCTGGTCGAGATCGTGCGGTGTTTTCCCGGCGAAGCGCTGGCGACGGTCTGCAAGGTCCTGGCGCAGGAGTACCAGCAGCGAGGCGGCGGCGGCATCCCGGATCTCTTCCTCTGGAGTCCCGAGAAGAAGGAGGTCATGTTCGCCGAGGTGAAATCGGAGAATGACCGCTTGAGCGATACGCAGCGGTTGTGGATTCACGTCCTGATGGGGGCGGGCATCAGGGTTGAACTCTGCAATGCGGTGGCGCGAGAAGTCAGATATGTATAGTTATAGATTTTGAAGATATGTTGTTGATGATGATGATGCTACTTAAGACTTAATAATACTAAGGAATTACGAATAGAAATACTCGGTAGGAAAACAGCAATGGCTAAGTAGGATAGAAAATTGATCTTGATACAGTAGTAACGCCTTGATAAGGTAATATATTCATCATCTATTTTATTTTTTGGTATTCTTGTCCGGAAGAAAAAAGCTAGGGTAGACAGAGAGTCGTGAACTTCGTTAGAAGCAAGGAAGCTCCTTTCGAGACCACCGCGACCGACACGATCGGTCGAATCATCCTGCCATTAATAGTCATCGCAAGAGATGGCCAGTGGGCTCGTCATAACTCCTCCACGATATCTGGAATGTCCAATTCCAGAACAAAAAAATGCCTAACACCTTTTTTCCCCGTCGCAACCACCAAACACGGCAAACAGAAAGTAGCACGTTTATGCGACCAGAGTGCTGGCAGTAGCGCTCTCGTACCGCCAGGTGGGAGGCAGGACACCGACGGTCTTGTAGTAGCGGGACAGACGGTGGATACGGGACTCGATCAAAATGAGGCGGAACTTGCTGTCCTTGTCCTTGCGGTGGCGCTCAAGGTGCTTGCGGACGGCAACAGCCTGGTGCGAGATTAGCCAAAAGACCACCTTA
Source organism: Rasamsonia emersonii CBS 393.64 (assembly GCF_000968595.1). Lineage (NCBI taxonomy): Eukaryota > Fungi > Ascomycota > Eurotiomycetes > Eurotiales > Trichocomaceae > Rasamsonia > Rasamsonia emersonii. The sequence continues at coordinate 4,142 of NW_013563163.1, forward strand.
TTTTTGACAAACGTGAATAATTGAAGTCTGCTCACCTTCTTGATCAGGAAGTAAAGGTCCTCGGGAATCTCGGGAGCGAGGCCTGTTGATTTACAAGATCACTCTGTCAGCCTACATCTAGCCAAGCAGAGGCATATGATTGAGATGTGCAGGCGATTTTGCACACTCAATTTAGGATTTCGAGTTGAAGCGGCAGAGAGGAGAGGAAACAGAGACCACTCGCGATTAGCGGCGAGCGAACATCCCATCCAATCCTCGCTTTCGCTCCATCTCTTCATCCTGCTACAGCGATCGGAATTGAGGCTCGCTTCGTACCGTTGGACTTCAGGATACGCAGAATCTTGTTACCTACGTATCGCAGGATGGTTAGCACCAGCCAAACAACTCCCAAAGTTCAATCAATCAGGGTGAATGCATACCAGTGACGACCTTGACCTGGGCGATTCCGTGGCTGTCCCTCAAGATGACACCGATCTGAGAGGGAGTAGCACCCTTCCTGGCCAGCTTGCAGATCTGGTCGACGACCTGCTCCGGGGTGGTCTTGAGCCAGGCCGGAGGGGTGCGCGAGTAGGGGATGGCGGAGGAAGAGATACCCTTGCCCTTGCTGTGAAGGCGACCCATCTTGGATTGTTTGTCGTGCGGGGTTGACGACTTGTCGACTGTTGCAAGATCTCTTCTCTGGCGAGGTGAGGGAGGAGCGTTGAGAATCAAAAGCCAAAAGCCCTTGTGCGGGTGTGGAGTGTGTGGGTCAGGTGACCGGCTGTCTGCTCGCTTAAATTTTTCCCGGCTCCGACGATTATTTCTTCCGCTCGGACTCCATCACCAACACTTTCTTTCGTAAGAAAATGGTGCGAAACGAGTTTTTCATGGCTCGCAGAAACTTGTTGATTAACCATTGAATAAGAAGCCTCAGTTTACTGTACTAATGAGACAACTGTGTCGCTCCCAGCGATCTTAAGAAAAGGTTAGTGCTACTTCTCCTGGTCGCTTTTACTGCCTTTGGATGCCATGATGATACACAACCACAAAAAATATTTCTGGTACCTCTTGTGTCAGGGGCACACCTATGTGGTGTTGCCTCAATGAACGTAAGGGACTTCTGATCTTCTCATTCAGCTGTCGCTGTTGTCACAAATTCTGCTTTTATGGACTCTGCTAACAAGACGTCAGAGCATTGGGTTCGATTCTATGCTAGTAGCAGAGATGTATGCGATTTGGCGAGTTCAGATGTGATGATTTGGACCTAACCTGCTGGACATTTTGCTGCATGCGATGAAAGTACTGTATAACGTTAGCCTAGGGTTAGGTTACAATTTTATATATCTCACCGGATCTACCATTTTCAGATGTACTTTCTCTGGTGTAGTATGCTTAGATATGGACGTCTGATCGGTAATATGACTTGAAAAATGACATTTTATGTCCTTTACTTTCGAGTGCGAAAGGAAGTTTTTAGTCCCTGTCGCTACAGGCGTAAAGTGCAAAGCTTGACTCCTTGTTTTATATGCACTGTACTTCAAGAGTATCCATCACAATTACTATTCTTTTTGGTGAACTTTACAGAGTGGACAAGCTGTTTTCTGCTACGCCTAGAGCCGTGACTTGGTCTTGTCGAAGTACTCCTGCCTTCCCCCAACAATTCCCAACCCTGGCCTCGATACTTCTTCGGCCAGATGCCGTTCCGTCCAGGAGCAAGAATGCCCTTGGGATCAAGGCTGTCCTTTAGAGTCTCATGGAAGCGCAATAACGCCTGGTTGTTCCACGAATAGGTGTGCGCCACCTGGTCCGCTAGCAAGATATGTGTCCGATACTCGCCATATCCGGCCTCAGCGCATTCGTCGATCATCTTCCGGATCGCGGCGACCGCTCTGCGCTTCTCGTCTTGGTTTGCTCGGTCGTAGACAATGTTCACAATCAGGTGCATCTCACGCGTGGCAATGCAGAACGTCGGGAAGAGATCGAATTCATATTCTTTGTGGATACGGGCTGCAATGTCGATGATCTTCCGGGCATCCTGTCGCTTGGTCGGGCAGATCGGTGAGAAGAACAGGTGGGCTCCGTTCTTCTTCCAGTTCAACCACTCCAGCTCGCGGATTTCTGGGACGCCTGAGCACACTCGTACTCGTGAGTGGAGGTAATGGTCCGGCGGGACATCGTCAGGGAAGATAAACCGCGCTCCATGAATTCTGCTGAACTCTCGTTTGACGACCGCGAGGGTGTCCTGGATCTGCTTCTGAGACCCGTAAACGGTACCTGCTCCAGCTGATCAGCAAGATTTCCTAAGAAGTAAGAAAAAGAAAGGAGAAAGAGAGAGATCGGCATTCTACCATAAAATATCCACGAGCAATCACCACAAGGCATCTTCGACGCATGTTGGCGGATGACTTCCCTAGGAATCTGCCCTTCACCCCGGTAGAACTCTTCTCTATTCTTCCCCGTGACAGCCAGTTCCTGAATCACATGTCGCAGCTGTGGAACGTTTCCCAAGATCCTCCTGACCATCAGCAGTCTGATGACATCGATGATGTCTTCAAAATCGTCGTCATTCGGGAACGTCACCATGAAGGTCAAATGCTCCGTCGCGGGCATCAGCCATAGCCCCATCTTGGTAACAATGCCGAAATTGGACTGCGTGAAGATGCCATCGACATAGGGACCGTAGCCGTATTGGAATGACTGCCATGTCGGATTGTCTTCACCACCAGGGCCGGGTAAGGCTCCCATGCCTGTCCGGATAACATCGCCGGTGGGTAGAACGACCTGTCCGCTTGTCAATATCGCAAGATGGACCAGGCAACAAGGGGACTGGGTGTCTTCATACTTCGAACCCGCAATGATTTGCGAAATCTGGCGAAAATGTTAGCAGTTGATCAAATCAATCAATTCCCCAGAAACAACGCACGATCGCCCATCGGAGTATATCCCACCCCCCGGTCCACAGCATTTCCGAGGACCGAACCACCGCCCAAATCTGGCGGATCGATCCAGAGCGGATAGCCCGTCTTCTGGACTTCTTCATAGAGTTTGTAGTACGACACACCCGGTTCGACGAGACAGGAGCACTGCTCCGGGTCAATGTTCAAGACCCTGTTCATGCGCTTCCCAAGGTCGACGACGACGCTTCCTCTCACTCGAGGTGCAGCTCCGCCGTAGCCCAGATTCCGACCCATGGAGATGGGCCAGAGAGGGATCTCGTATTTGTTGGCCCATTTCACCACGGCAGAGACCTCTTCCGTCGAGCCGGGATATGCCACGGCTGAGGAGACGGTTTCATTGGGGTCAAGGAGGTGGAAAGCGTCGTGAGTGTTTCTATGCAAGCAAACGGTGAGTACGCGAAATTGTGTATACCACGTCAAGTATGGGAGAAGCTCGATATCCTCTTACGGATGTTCCAGATACCACCCATCATCTAGAGGCTTGTCGTTTATAACGACATGCTCTGAGCCCAGCGTGCGCTTCAGCTCTTCAATGGCGGTGTTGAATGTCTGGCGCTGGATTCCCGGTGGCAGGACAGGCAGCTCGCCCTTACGCGGTGTCACCCCCGATACGGTTTTGTTGGCGTAGACTCTCGCCTTGGCCGCATTTGCTGCCTCTGCCAGGCGTTTGCTGATGCCCGAATGATGGGAATCTGATAAGATGGGGACGGGCGGGACTGTCCCCGCTGTCGAACTACTCTCTTTGGCCATGGCGATCACGAGAACAATGAAGAAAAGAGTCAGCTCTATCCCAGGTTCCTCATGCTGTCGCAAGTCTCGTAGGTTTAATAATCCGATACTCCGTCCAAGGTGCTTGTGCCATGCAGACACGGAATAACCCCGGGCCAGCACTGCCTGCGCTCCGGCAATACTAGTATGGCCGCGCTGAAACCGTTGAATCCCCGCATGGGCAGAGAGCTTTCCCCAGACTGTCGGCAATCCCCCGCAAAACTAGCGATGAGTCTGAAGAATCCCAACGCCGTTATCAATCGACGCGGAGCAAAGCTCCACCTGGCAGGTACATACCTCTGTCACCACATCCAACACATACATTACATCGTTTCTCTGACTAGCAAGATCAATTGTAGATAGATTAGGTCAATGGCAGAAGACCGTGAAGTTGGGACGGACAAGACCGCAACCTCAACCGTACCAGCTCGACGCGAATCCCAGAGTGCGGAAAAGGTTTCTAGGGCTTGCGATAACTGTATGTTACCGCGGAGAAACCGAACCCCTGCCGAGCTCCACTGGCAATCGCATGATTGCTAAAAAACAAGATGGACAGGCTCAAAGTCGAAGTCGAAATGCCTGCTGAGGCCAGGCTCGCGGGTGTGTGAGAACTGCCGGTTCCTGGACGTGGCCTGCACGTTCCTCCGGACCGTCAAGAAGAGAGGCCCGCCCAAGGGATATGTCAACACGCTGGAGCAGAGGCTCGCGTCGCTGGAGAGCATCGTCAGCGAGCTTCGAGCAGGTGCGCCGTGCAGCAGCAGCAGCAACATTGAGCCTCCAGAAGAGCCCTCCAGCAGCAGTCACAGCAACAAACGTCAGGCGAGGGAAGAAGATGTCGACGCAGCAAAAGTTCATCAGAAATTTCTCTCGCGACCGCCCCGTCCCCAGGATGGCACGACGGAGAGATCGACGGTGCTGGGCTACCTGTCGATAGACGAGAACATGACGATGAGGTATCACGGACCAACCTCAGGTCTCTACCTGATCACCGCATCTCGAGTGTTCGCGTCCCCATTCTGGCAGTTCTCGAACCCGGGGTTCTGGCCTCGCAGCAAGCGGACGACCTTCCGGACTGAAGACGAGATTGTATCGGCTGCGGACGCGGTAGTTGGCGGTATTCTTCCCAGTCTTGCAGTGCAGAACAAGCTGCTAGAGTGCGTCTACTCTTCTCATATCCTTACTCGACATATGAAGCTTACATGACACGAAATTACTAATCTTGAACAGCGCCTACTGGGCCTATATCCATCCGTACTTCCCGGTTATTCACAAGGAAACGTTCCTGTTCCAGCTCAGCAAGGACCGACGAAGGATCCCCCGTGCAGGGAGATCTGCGCTCGATCAGCTGGAGCGGCGCATTCCGCAAGTCCTCCTGCTGTCGATGTTCGCACTCTCTGCCCGGTTCGTCGAGCACCACGACCAGCAGGAGGACAGTGACCCTGGCGATACCTATGCCACGCGGGCGGAGGCTCTTCTTGCACAGCACAGTAAGTTCGTCCACAAAGGCCCACTTCCGGAGTTGTCCTTCTAATTCTCTTGTAATGTCCAGAGCAAAGCAGCATCAACTGCTGTCTGGCCCTGCTCATGATGGCGTATCGAGAGATTGGCACCGGCGGATCAATCAGTTGGATGTACGTAGGAAATGCAATCAGAATGGCAAGTAATATATATACCTGCATATAAAACAGTGATGTCGCGACTAACTGACTGCCAATCCAGGCCCAAGACCTAGGCTTCCACCGCGACCCATCCGTGTGGAAGAACACAAGCTGCTTCCGGAACATGTCGTCCGTTGAAATCCAGATCCGGCGGCTCATCTGGTGGGGGATCTTTGTCCTAGACCGATACATCTCCGCGTGGCAGGGCCGGCCGTGCGGCATCCACGAGGAGGACTTTGACACCAAGTTCCCCGACGACAGTCCCCAGGGGTCGCGGGACCTTTCCCTGTCGTGTTTTGTGCAGGTTATTCGGCTGTGTATGTCTAGCAGTCTGAATTCTCTCTGTCTCTGTATTTTTTGCTGACAATTCTCAGCTCAAATACAAGGCCGAATCCACCGCACCTTCTACTCCGTCGGATCCAAGGAGCCAGACTGGGAGGATCTGCACGAGTACGAACGCCACCTGGACGAGTGGGAAGCGCAGGTACCGGATTTCCTCGCCGTTCGACAGGGGAGCCGACTTCCCGTGGTGGTAATCATGATGCATGCGCTGTTCTGGAACTGCAAGATTCTGCTACATCGGCCGTTGTACGTTGCCGCGTAGTCTTGCGCGTCCTGTTAAACTAACCGTGTGTACAGCATCACGCCCAACCTCAACGAGACGCGCCGCAACAACTCCTCCCTGCTAGCAGCGACGTCCGCCGCGGTGGCCATCTCCAACCTTCTCGAGCACTTCACATCGTCGTACAGCCTGAGCTTCGCGCCGCCGTTCTTCAACTACTTCGCCTTCACGGCCGCGATCATGCACCTGTTCAACCGGTCCATGTACCCGCTGCTGTTCTCGCCGTCGGCGCTGAACCACTGCGTCGAGTGCTGCCGCAAGATGAGCAGCATCTGGTCGAGCGCGGCGCGGACGCTGCACATCATCGAGGGTGTGGACCACGAGATCGAGAATCCTATGCCTGCGACAGCCGCTGCAGCGTCGTCGTCGAACTTAACCACTGCTCCTTCTGGCGCAGCAGGAGCATCGTCAACCTCATCATTGACAGCGCTAGCGCAGCGAGACCACGGCGACAGCGACGATCCGGCGTCGTACTGCCTCACCTCGTGGCCATCTCCGATCGTCGATCCGGACTGGCTGTCGCTGGAGACGTGGCGGGCGGACGGGTCAGAGGATATCATGGCTTCTTCTACGACGGGGTATTTTCATTGAAGTGGACTGACTTGATGATTCTCTCTCTCTCTCTCTCTCTGAAGTCTCTCACATTAGTATGATTCATTGTAGCAAGCAAGCAATCAATCAAGCAGGAAAGCAGTATTCAACTTCATCGATCGATCCTGTTACACACATACCTATCTACCTAGAAAAAAGTATTGTATGGCAGATGGAAGTACATACTGTACTTTACTGTACTGTACATACAGTCTAACTCGTGCAGCCAATATCATTATTGAGGCGCAGTATGTCCATAAATATTACGCAACCATGTTTATTTCAATCAAAACTTTTATATACATACACAATTATTCCGTTCAATTAATGTCAATTGGAGATTAGAGAGAGGAGATTAGGGAGGAAGTGAGAAGAGAATGGGGTCAGAAAACAAACAGACTTCAACAAATATAAAAAAGAAGACCAGAGACACACAAAGACAAAGATGACGAAGAAAAAGAAAAAGAGCAAAAAACAATAATATCCCTAGTTAATTAAAGCAGCTTACTTACTTACTCTAGACAAGCACCTACTTACCTAGGTATGTACTTACCCACCTAGGCAAGTATACCTCCTAGCCTAATAGATACCATCGCGGAGAAATAGTTTCGCAGCGGCGCCATAAATACACACATACACACCTACATACAATCTATCAGACAGCCTACCTACCTACCTACAAGGAACTAATACTTACTCCGTACGTAGGATCCGACTCGGCGTACGGAGTACTCGCCGAATATTTTCCCTTTTCCGTAGTGCACCACCCCCACATGATGAGAAACGGTGATAAATAATTACGACGAATGCCGATGGTGTTGGTTGTGTTAGTTAATTAATAGATAGATAGGTAGGTAGGTTGGTTGATTAATCAATCAATCAATCGATTGATCGATCAATCACAGAGACTGCTCGTTCTTACTCTTACTCTCCGTTCTGCGGCAAATAGTTCTTTTTCCTTCTTTCATTTCCTGTCTGATTGAGGGGCCCAATTTTCGTGTTGTGCTTGTTGATCGAGTTGCTGAAAGTTTACACTGGATATAGTGTCTTGCTTACCTGTGCGACTGTCTGCGCCGAGTCTCGTTTCTGGATAAACATGGCGATTGAGGAAAGACCGTCAGGGGACCGTCCACGGGTCATCATCGTCGGCGCCGGATTGGGCGGCCTCGCATGCGCCATGGCAATGCACTACCAGGGATTCGAGGTCGTGATCTTCGAAAAGGTGCGTGAGTTCATGCGCCTCGGCGATAGTCTCGGTCTGGGCGAGAACGCCCTCAAGCTGCTGAAGCGATGGGGTCTGTACGAACAGCTCATCGCCATCGGGAACAAGAGCCCCGATATGCATATCCGTCGGTGGAACGACGGCAAGATATTGGCTACCCAGCCGTTGATGGTGAGTGATTCGGTACCGTATTTCTATCAAAGTACATACTTATCGTATGCGCGCAGGATATGGCCGGATATATCGGCCATCGAGGCGACTATCACCGTTGCTTCATCCAACGCGTCGAGGAATTGGGCATGACCATCAACATGGGTCATGAAGTCGTCTCCTTCGACGAAGACGCCCCCAGCGTCACGCTGAAGGATGGTCGGACCTTCTACGCGGACCTGATCGTCGGAGCCGACGGCATCAAATCGCGAGCCCGAGAGCTCGTCCTCGGCTTCAGCGACGCTCCCAAGAGCTCCGGCTATGCGTGCTACCGCGCCTTCTTCAAGGGTGATATTCTCAAAGACATCCCTCAGTGTCAGCCACTCCTGAAGCAGGACTGCGTCAATATCTGGATCGGCGAAGATATGCACCTCGTTCAGAATACCCTGAGAGATGGCGAGGAGTTTAACTGGATCATCACCCACAAAGATACAGAAGACATCAAGGAGAGTTGGTTTCAGCCTGGAAATATGGATGATGTCAGGAAACTGGTGGAAGGATGGGATGAGACGATCACATCCGCTATCAGGGTGACACCCAGCTGCCTCGACTGGAAGATCTGTTATCGCGCGCCGTTGCCTACGTGGGTCAGTAAAAGTGGGAAAATCGCCCTCCTGGGGGACAGCTGCCATCCACATCTTCCGACCAGCGCGCAGGGAGCTTCTCAAGCCACAGAGAGTGCAGCAGTGCTAGCACTATGCTTGAAGTTGGCAGGAAGGGAGAATGTGCCATTAGCAGTATGTGACCCCATCACCACCATTTTGTCTCTTTGGAAGCTCGAGACTGGAGCAAATGACTTATTCTGACTTCAAGACGAGAGTCTACGAGAAGCTTCGTTTTGACCGTGTACGGCAATCCCAGCTGTCTGGAGAAGACCTGCGAAACCGGTGGCATAATGCACTCAAACACCTGGACTCCGGAGAAGAACTCGATCCAGATGATATCAAAATCAAGGTAACGCTCAATCCAGAATAGAGTGTTATTTGCTTTAGCTGATGAGTCAAATTGTAGAACCGATGGCTGTATCCTTACGACGCTGAGGAAGACACCAGAGCGCGGTGGAACGAATTGAGTGCAAAGGTCAAGAAGGAGCTGGAATCTGGAAAGATCACGCCGCTCTTCGGAGACGAGGGCCCACCCCGAGTGCTCACAGTGCGAGACGCCTATGGCAAAGTGAAGGATGCCAACCCGACTCAATACTCGCTGTTACCGGGCCTGACGGTGTGAACGCAAAGCGTCAGGAACTGTTCGACACGGAGACTCGGGGCCTCTGTCTTTCGTTTTGTTGCGGATATTGTTGTTGTTCAATTTACTGGAATTTCAGGCAGTCATGGTCTGTGCGTGACTGCAGTCTGTACGAGCAGGGTTGCTTTGTAGATCGAAGTGCATTGTCCATCATTGAATGAGTACGATATGAGTACGGTACCTACTCGTACACGTCCACCGTTTGAACAGATCTCCCGACGCGAATAGAAGCTGAATTGCTAATCCGGGGACTGTCCCTGATGGTTGTTGTATCACGCAACGTGGCAATCCGTTTAGCTAGTTTAGTCGAAGCAGATCGTCGGGATCGAAGAGGTCATGTGCAGGTGGTTCAGACCACTCTACTCTCTAGAATCCTCTGAGTTTTTAGACAACTCTGCTGCTGCTAATATCGCCCCCAGCTGAAACTTGCAGAGTCCATTATCGATAATTGCTGTCTATGGCGTGATAAGAGGTCCCACATGCAATTGCTCCGATTATCGTCGCTCTGGCACGCGACCAGTCAGCTGGAAGGATTCTGTGGCAAATGGCCCAACAGCCAATGGGCATTCTGGATCGAGCTTCGGACTTGAATATCTTCCGGACAGCACAGCTTGCAGGTTGCACTGCGAACGGAGTGTCCGAGAGCACAGGCAGCACCAGCTTTCGTGTTGAATCTGTACGGAGTCGGAGTGCGGAGTATGGAGTCACGGACCTGCGTGTTTACGGAGTACTCTCGACATGCCACCAGTGTAGATTGGCCCCAAGATGCATCTGTGGGGAACCAACTGGCGGTGTTCTAACGACGCCTGCCGTCTTGTTCTATCCACAGTTGCACCACCTCAGCTGACCTGTGTGAGAGCCATGCGAGTCGCACTTGACATTCTAACCAACGAGGATGATCTGCGAAATAGATACGCGATCTGCCAGCGTTCAGAGGCGATTGGAGATCTAGACAGGAGGGCGTTTTTAACGAGCGCTTGCGGCAGAGCCAATGCGGGTGGCGATCAACGGCAGTAGCGAAGCGCGGGCGGCGATTGGGGTGGGCGATCTCCGCGGCTGCCCTGGTGGCTGATCACAAGCAGCAATGATAATCTCTGTTCGTGAATCGGATGGCTTCAGGGTCTGTGTACAGTCGACAGCCTGATTCGTCATATTCGGAGATTGACTATCAATTCAGAGACAAATCGTCAGTATGAATAGCATGTATTGCTCCTGGTTTATAGACCAGTCATCCTGAAAGGAGCGAGATGCTGAGTCATGTGTCCGACGCATTCTATCAATTGACGGCAGAGGAGAAAATACGCACCAGTCGCTAGTCAAGCCATCGATGGTTAGATTCTTTCAGCTACCAGGCATTTATCCCCCAAATAGGAAATTCCTGTTGATTTCTGAGTATATTATCACCGTCATCGACTGGCTCTCGACGGCCTACCTCTCTACGCCGCATGTCCCGGTTGTTCTCTCGACCGATGCAGTTAGTATCAGGAGACCGCCCAGCAGGTATGACACGGAGGAGCCAATAGCAATAACGGTTTGAATTTGTTATTTTCTGTTGGCGACCAGCATTGTTGATTGTTCTTGCCAATGCATTATGCAGGCTCGGCCCTGCAATATTAAATGCCTCCGCAATGCGGCACAGAGCCTTAGCCGGCGTCCTGCAAGACGACGACCATAATAGGGGTTATAAATCTCACGTCAGTAATTTTGGCGATTTAGAAACTTGAGAACAGCCTGTTCAAGTTGATGGATGCTATATGTTCCTGGATCTGGCACAGATGCTGTATATTACCTGCCAAAAAGGAAAGAGACCCAGCGACTTACGTAACTGTCGCAGGGCAGCGTCATCTAGTTACGTCGATTTTTCGACCACGCAGACGGAATCGTGATGTTTAAATTAAAGCAAGCAATAATCTACTGCTCATCAATTAATTATTGGCATCTTGAGATGCAGAGATATCACCAAGGGCATCTCTCTTTTTTGTTTCTGCTGAGTGCATAACCGGGTAATTTATGCGATCCAAGGGCCTAGAAGGCGGGAGCCCTGGATAATATCCTATCGTGTATCCCAGCACCGGTGACGCGAGTCCCAGGATAGCGAATCCATGGAGCTGCGTGGGCCGGACTGGCAAGAAAGTTCAGTACTAGTTTTAAGTTCAATGGCTCGGTTGTCAAGTCAATTTTCCCGGCCTGCTGGATATGTGTTTTTGCGCGCGTTGAGTCGCTGACTCATGGTCGCTAGTGGTCGTGAGGAGAGCGTTTTGGTTGCTGGAGTACGAGGAGGATCATTAAAGTCTGTTTGTTGGTACCGAGTCACTAGTTAGGCAATCAGTCCGTGTCGCTGCTCCATCAACCCGCCAACTGTTCCGTACCTGACAACCACTCACCTTGAATGGATTGTATGTACCTGAGCTGAGCTGCATGAGATTCATTTTTGAACTCCGTACTGTACACCCTGGATATGCAGCCGCTGGCGTGCCTGGCAGATAATTTCCTCCGGATAAGCTCTTCCCGGGCAAACGGTCAATCATCGTAGCCAGCTAGCGTCACAACGCTCCACCAGCTGACAGGAGAAGGTGACAGTGGCATGGCGCGTGTGCGCGGCTTATTCCGCGGCCGCTCGTCAGGCCGGGGTCAGGGGTCAACAAAGTGCCTCGAAGGTCGCCGACGTGATGCTGGCCCGAGCCCCACCAAGGGCGATTCCCAGCAGCAGCAAGAGCATCAGCACAGACGGCGTGAGGGATATTCGATCGCAAGGCGGGTCTGCCCGTGCGATGGGCCGATTGCAAGAAAAGAACACGGTCCATCGCCTTGGATGCGATCATTCCGAGGCGAAATCCTGCGGCGCACAGGGCACATCGGCACTGTCCAACAGTCGAGCCAGGCACGAGACTGGCCGTGTCACGGCCCTGTCAGTCCAAAGTTTCTCCCACGCCTCGCGGTGGGCCTGGTCCTCGTCTGACTCCTAGCGAGGCGGCGGGACGATTGATAACCGTCCCAAATTCTGCATCGTCTAGGCTTGCAGGATGGCTGGCTGTGGCGTCGGAGTCAGCCAGGCACGGGCAGCAGCACGATGCTTATTCGCCGTGAACCCCACGCTTCAGCACCACAGGCGCACACAGTGCTATGGGCTCGTTGAGTGTATTTTGTAAGTGCCGAGGATCTCCATGGATCTCGTTAACAGGAAGACTGGACCTCTTGCGACTGTCCTATGCTTCTGGGAGGCTTAGACTACGCTTCCAACCGAAAACTCAAAAGCCAACGGTGCCTGGCGGTGATAGGGCATCAGGCATCCACAGTGGAACAATACGCCTTGTCTCTGGCTCTATAGCTCCGAGTTCCGTAGTCCCCCAGCTTAGCCACGGTTTGGCGATTGTTTTTGACTTGCCCCTTGGCAGTGCAGCGAAGGATCGATCATTGGATATCTGGTCCTTTCCAAGATCGCCAATCACCTGCTGTCGGGCCTGTTCGCCTCGATGTCCCCGCCGGCGCTCTTGACGCCCAGGGGCCCTGGTCGCCACCCCGGCATAGATCCAGCCCAGTAGATGAAAAGGGAAGGAAGGAAGAGTAGACTATTACTAGTCCCAAGCACCTAGTAGTGTCATTCGTTACCTGCTCCGTACGCAATCCTCCTACAGGATCCTATGGATAGCCGCGTGTGGAGCCGTCCTTCAAGGAGGGCTGGCCGGGCGGACAGATGCACCTAAATTATATCAGTCGTCGGCTGCCCCTGTTGTATCTGGTTCCCCCGCATAGGGAGGCAATACTGCTTGGTGATCGTGGTGTTGTAAGGCTGCGTGTGCTGCGCGCAGTCACCGCGCGCAGACAAACCGACTCGGAGAAACGCTGCATGCCCTGACCCCGAATATGAGGACAGTCTTTCGTTTCAACAGCATCCAGTGACCATACCCGCAGCAGCGACGACGGCAACGACGACGACGTGCAGTTGGATGGGCGCATTGTGCAAGATTTATAAGGATGGCAACGACGTCGAAGAACGGGCTCTGCCCGCCCCCGTTCTTGCAAGAGAGTCTTTTCCCGAGTTCTGGTGGATGTAGGATTGCACTCTCGATAGCAGTTCGCAGAATTTGGTACTGATGCTTGGTTTGTGGTAGACATCGACGGACGGCTTTGTGAGAGCATCAGTACGCCGGCTGGGAACGTGTCGTGTTGTTTACCATGTCCCTTGGAAGATTGGAGATACCCCGATAGTACGGTCACCCTGGAACAGTCCTGCCAGACGTCTTGCTGACGAGAATGTTATAGATGTGCATTCGAAAACGGTGGCAGCAAGCTGGCTTGCCGTCGCGATATTACCCTTGAGCGTCTTTCTGCTCATCACATATGCCGTCCTTCCGGTCAAGTGGACGAACCGCCATTACATCACGATCTGCTTCACCTTGGCTCTTTGCTGTATGCAGGTGAGGACTCTTGACCACCGTCTCCGTGGGGAGATGGATGTTGCGTGTGCTGACCTGGCGGCAGATCGCGTTCATCATCCCCTTGGGCACCAAGCCTCAGCGATGCTACAATGAGATCACCCCCAATGACATGAGGAGCAGTCTCTCGTGCGCCTTCACGGGAGCCTTTCTCCTTTTCGGAGGCATTGCGGTCGTCACATGGAGTCTCATCCGGACCATCGCCCTGCATCTCCAGGTTTGCTGGGAGGTGATCATCGGGCCGAAATTCATGGTGCTGGCGTTCGTCTGCGGCTGGGGCATTCCCGCCCTCATTCTCGCGCTGATGATGGTGTTCACCGGCGTCTCGTATCGATTTGGTGACGTCTGCCACATCAACAGCCCTAACAGCCTGGGAGATTACTGGATTCCTGTCATGGTCATCGCTGGCCTGTCTTTGTTCCTGCAGGTCGTGACAATGGGGTACTGCATCCATGTCTATATCAAGTCCCTGTCGGACCCGGACCCGACGAGCACGACCAACTCGGGCCTGCCGTCGTATTCGGGCAGTGTGCGCACGGTGACGGCGCGGCAGGCGTACAAGCGAGTCCGGCGCGTTCTTCAGCTGCAGTGGAGATCGATAGCTTTGGTGCTCACCATCATCGCCAACGTGATCTTCTTCGCTGTCGTCTTCGTCCGGCTGAACAGTTCACTCGAAAAGACTCCCGAAAACCTGCAACGGGCCTCCAAGTGGCTCTTGTGCCTGGCGTTGAGCCGCGGAAACGCGAGCGAGTGCGCAGCGGAGGCTGCGGGGGTGGCGCTGAACGAGGCGACGCTGCTGGCGGTGCTGGTGCTGCTGTCGATATCCAGCTTCTGGAACTTCATCTTTGTCGTGCGGTGGTCGATGGTGCTGGGGTGGATTGACTTCTTCAAGGGCCTGTTCGTGCACCAGGTCGAGTTCGTGTCGGCGGATGCCCGGTCGCGCTTTCCCGACTCGCGCGCCTACGAGATGCTGAACTCGCGCCAGCAGACCATCAAGACGCCCGAGCCCGTCGTCACGTCGACATCCACCACGCTGCGAGACTCGGACGGCAAGGGATCCGACTATTACGGCCGCGAGGCGAAGTACACCAGTCCCGCCATGAGCTTCTCTTCGCCTCGTCCTCCCAGTTCGCAAAACCCCGGCCGCTACTGGGATCCGCAGTCGAGCTTTGCCCGCTCGAATTCCACCTACAGTCACCAGAATCCCCGATATATGTGACCGTTCTCTGCCACATTTATGATGATCCTGTATTCTTCCAACTTTACGCTCTTTCTACATTCGCCGTCGCGGTGTTGCCGACATGATTTCTTCGGACTGAAACCTTTCTTTCTCTGAACGTACAGCGTCAGCTGCAAATACTGTATTCTTGTGGAATACACCCACATCCGCAAATGCGGCTCCATTTGTTTTCCTTCTCTGTACTTCTTTTCTTGATCGATACAACAGCTGTTGCTGAGACACTACTCTTTCTTATTTCATTTCTATTTATTCATTTAGCGTTGGCCCTGTATATTCTCGCATCTCGTGTGCACCTTATCAAGGCCGGGCTGGAGGGAAAGAGGGAGGGTGGCTGGTAAAAAAAAATTCTATGGGCATTATTCATGGTCTGGTCGTTAGGCAGATAGGTACAGGTATAGGTGTATATGGGGTGGCGATGGCATATCTAATTGACCTGGTGGTAATCTACGTGTACCTAGATCAAAATGACACTTTTTTCGGACAATCGCACAAGGATGAACTCCGTCCACATGGTGGTTCGAAGTACGAACTACGAAGTAGTGATCGACAGCAGTACTACCTAGATAGGCTGTTCTTGTCGGGGGCCTAGTAGGGCACCCGCCTTTAACCGAACTGCTCATGGTGTGGCAGATTCATCGTGATGAAGAGGCCCGGGCGGCGGCGCTGGACACGACCACGGCTTCGGCTGCGGGTTCCCGACACTGTTAGGCGTGATCCAGGGTCAATTACCTACCTAGGTAGGTAAAAGACGAAACACGATGATGAACCGGAGAACGCCTCTCTAGCTGCAGTGCTGCACGGTTGTAGTGCTCTGCATCTGTTTCCTTGTGGTAGTGGTGCAGGACCTACGTGAAGTAGGCAGGTAGACTGGTCGATCTGAAACGCTGGATTTAGCCATGGTCTCTCTAACCGTGGGGGCAAAGTAATAAGCAATACTTTCAAGGACGGAGTGCATACCTGACGGTCAAACCTAGGTAAGGTATTCTTCGATGATGGAAAGTTGGAAACACGTGGGCGCTACTGGTGGATAATAATGGTTGTATCTAAAGTGCCCTAGTGTCTGTGCTGTGTGCCATGATCTTCTGAAGTTCTGGAAAGGCCGTCGAAGATATTATTGCTTCGTATTAAGACTCTCACGTGGATCGTCTGGCCGGCGGGTAAGCCGAAAGCTTGTTTTGCCCCGAGTCACGGGACGTTCTCGAGGAGAAATAACAATAATAGACGACACTCAGCCAGACTGACCGCTCTTCGTCTTGATTTATTTTTAATTTTTTTTAAAGAAAACACCATCTCTATCGGAGCCCACTCTGATCCCGACTCTGGCACTGCATCCGCTAGATCTTCCACGGCTGTCTCGCTTAATCGTACTAAATAAAGTTTGGCAGCGTCAGCTAAACCTCGCAACCTGCATTAGTCTCTTCAACGGTGCTGCGAGTGGGACATTAGGCACTAAGGCACATACCAGGGCTGGGACTAAGCTAGCAGAGTTAAGCTCACGGCGATATTGCCCAATTCGTCCTACACACGGTCGTGGATTATTATTCCTTCCAGGGACGATATCAACTGCCTCGTGCAGAAGCTGAAACACTTCTGCGACACGAGTTCAGGCAAAATATAGCATAGTAGCATCGCTGTAGCGTCAGTCACTACGCTGCTCTGTACTGCGTATTTTCACAGAACAAATTGCCGACAGTGCTAGCCTACCTGACAATTGGGAGAAGATTAATTAATATACTT
Organism: Rasamsonia emersonii CBS 393.64; assembly: GCF_000968595.1. Lineage (NCBI taxonomy): Eukaryota > Fungi > Ascomycota > Eurotiomycetes > Eurotiales > Trichocomaceae > Rasamsonia > Rasamsonia emersonii. The sequence continues at coordinate 20,807 of NW_013563163.1, forward strand.
GATTCAAACTTCGCAGGCTGCTGACAGGTATTAATATTGGTATCCCCTAGTAGCTGTAGGGGTCCAGGGGTTGGAAATTGGCAAAAGTCAAGCATCAATATTCAAGACTGGGAATCCCTGCTAGTTTCTCCATTTTTTTTTCTTCAACTCTTTCTTCATTACGGAGTCAACTAGCTGGTTGCTTGTAAAAGTCAAGCAAGGATAGTTTTACCTACCTATCTAGGTAGGTGGATAGTGGCAAGCCGAAATACCCGTGTTGAATGAACTACCTCGTTCTAGACAGTACGGAGTGTAGAAGACCTAGCTAAAGTAACAACCAGAAAAAAAAAGGAATGATCTCAGTTCCCAATTCATCATGGCATCCATTGCCGAGTCCGAAAATATATTTTAAAGAGAGTGTGTGACAACTGGAATTACAGTGTGTTTCTTCGTATAGTTGTCAGGAGATTGGTCGGTAATGATAACTCTAGAATCAGAATCAAAAAGATGCAATGGGCCCAATAGTCATATTGATCAATCAGTATTGCTAATTCGAAGCAGAGTAATGGTAAGGAAATGGTCGCAAGATGAGAAGTTCAATGAGTAATGATGGAGGTGGTTGAGGACTCAAATAACGAAGCTGTAAACAGAACCAAAACTGGACTACTACTACGGAGTGCAAAATTCGTCCATCCCAGAAGATTTATCTATTTAAACTCTTTAATTATCACAAACCAATCCCATTCTCTGTAAATAGTGCAGACACTACTGGTGTCGAATCAAATCAAATCAAATCTTCTTCAAAGTTCCCAGACTCGACTATTAGCAGGTAGTTACCCCATATTTTCCCCATATTTTTACCCTCCATACTCCGTAGTCCCAACAATCGGGAGTTTGCACGAACATGGCTGATCACTGATGATGATCGACGAACTATAACGAACTATTAGCTACCAGGTACGAACTCTACCTAGGTAGGTAGGTATGTATGGAGTACCTAGGTTAAGTAGGTTGGGTAGGTGGGTAACTTAATAACTAACTACCTCGGCACATGGCATTTATTCCATCCCCATGGGGTAGGAACCTAGGTAGGTAGGTTCCCATGTGATTGATCTATCACCGCGGTTCACACAGACACATTCTCCCTCTCTCTCCACAATTTTCAGCCTTGTCAAGGCTCCTCCCTTGCTCCAGAATCCGAAGTTTTGGGAAACGATCTGATCGATCATGGATCTAGCCTTACTAAACTAATACATTACGTACATACACTGCTAGTAGATTTTTTTTTTTCATGAGAGTTTGTGGGGAAATCTGTCCTTGCCTCATTACTCAGCACTCATTTGTACTGAAGAGTCTGCCCTGTGTGTGCACCATTGGAAATAGCAAAAATTACTAAACTCATTCATTTAGTTATTCTTTCAGTATTTCTTTCTATGTTCTTCATGAGCTAACTAAATTATTAACTAGCTGATATACCCATTCAGCATATTCAGTCCCGCAGAGTTCTTTTGCTTGCCACCAGCCGGAGGTGGTTGTGATGCTTACTTACCTATATCTTGCCTTGTATGTATACTGTATTTTTTTTAATGTATGCTAGGTAGGTATTTATGACATCCAATTCTCTGTAGTGTTCTTTTCCATGCAGGGTGAACATACAGCCATATACACTGCCCTTTCTCTCCTGGAGTACTGATTGTTTTGACTTGGCAGAAATTATTAATAGTTTGACTCCTGATAGTCGCGTATTTATTATTAGACATGAGATAATGACAAAGACGAGAAGAGGAACTAAAAAAAATCGACCATTCAGGTAAAGTCTTTTTTTTTGTTGTCGACTTGCCTGCCTCCGCTGCCAAACTATGATACAGCACAGCACTGTGATCGCTCGTCAACTAAATTGATTTGAATTCTTTTTTTCTTCCATCACAAAGCACACACGCATGCAAGCACAAGCCAAGGACCAAGGACCAGGAAGCAATATAAGTAAACATACCGCCATAGAGAAGGGACAGGTGGGTAGTAGAAGAGAGCTGAACGGGTTTGAAACAGGAAATATGAAGTACCTGCATCCCTCAAGATCGCAGACACAGACTGACAGGTCCTGCTGGACGCGGTTACAGCAGAAATAACCGAACCCAAGGATTAAACCATATCAGACATCACCACGCTTCGACTTCGAAATTCTCCTGCAATTTTGTCAGAATGCGAGTGGACTAGACACCTGATTTCAGGCTTACCTCTGAGAAATATGTCGTCACGACCGTCCGATCAGAGAACTTCCTCCCTGCCAGTGCCTTCAACGCTTTCGTCGCAGATTCGACGCTATCAAACTTGACGTAGATTTTGCCCACACCCGGAGACTGTCTGCTTCCGCCCGTCGGGCGCGGGATCTTGAGCTCAAGAACTTGTCCGTACTTGTTACATTCATCCTGCACATCCTCACGAATTTCTGTCGTGATATTAGCATCTACACAGCCTCGACAGCTAGGGTCCGCCTCTTACCTTCGTAATCATCGTTATTCATAAGTTCCTCAGGGGTCACCATGTTCAAGAGCTGCAGAACACGACTCGTCTCGAGATCTTGAGATGTCGTCTTGGCAAACATCGACATGGCGTTGACTCCCATATCGAGACCGGCGGCCTGAGTGGCACCGATACTCGCCCGAGTAACCTTCAAATGCTTGTCACCGAGCTCCATCCCATTCAGACCTTCCACGGCAATGCTAGTTGCAGACGGATCGGCATATTCGCAGAATGCAATGCCCTAAATAACACCCTTAGTGGCCGCACTGCATATTATGACTTGAAATACTTACTCGCGACTCCTCTGTCCCACTGTCCTTGACAAGAACAAATGACTTGAGCTCTCCGAAAGACTTCAATAGCATAGTAACAGGCTCTTCCGGGATATAGAGCGGGATGTTCGTCACACATATCTTGTTAGGCGAATCAGGTACCTCGTTCAGAATGACGCCTTCTTGATATTCCTGATCGGTGGAAGCAGGGACGATGTAGTCCTTGGGCCTACGCAGTTCGAGACCCTTAGGTTCGCCATTAGCTGCCCCATCCGTCGCCTCATGCTCCTCCATTGTGGCTCCGTCAAAGGCGAGTGCGACAGTCGCATCTGATGGCGTCTTGAATTCCAACATAGCAAAAGAACGATCCTTGGACATCTGTGCGGATACGCATGGATCAACCCCCTTAATGACATTGAGGCCATTGAGCTGTAAATTGAAGAATGAAACAAGACTCTCTTCTGTGACATTAGGAGGGAGATTATACACGAACAGCCGCCGGGCCTGGCGGGAGTTGGCCGGTTTGAGAGCAGAGTTGTCTGCCGTTCCAGCGGGCTGGTTCATGAAAGCTTGTAGGCGACTGGGATCCACTGCCTGTTGACGAGGCGCTCCCGGAAGAGGGAACATGCCTGCAACTCAAACGTTAGAAATATGTTTACAAGATCCCTAAGAATGACCAAAGACTTGCCAGAAAGTTTAGCCTGCTCAGCAGTGACATTTTCGTACCCAGGCGGCTTGATATCCCACTGGGTCAGCCGCCGTTTTCTCTCCAGGATGGGAACGACATCTGTCAAATCAGGTGTGGGCTCCCTCCTTCGAGATGGAGGCGTTATGCTCCTCCGGCGGTCCCGTCCGTCGCGATCCCTGCGCCGAGGTCTGTCATCGAAAAGATCTCTGTCTCTGTCACGGTCCCTGTCACGGCGAGACCGTTCAGAGTCATAGTCCCGACGCCGGCGATCCCGGTCGCGATCGCGGTCGCGGTCACGGTCACGGTCACGGTCTCGTTCTCTGTCTCGTTCTCGGTCACGGTCCCAGTCTCGGTCGTCTCTTCGGCTGGAGTAACGGTCTTCACGTTCCCTCGCTCGATAGTCACGGCTGGATGAGTACGTGTCGGCTTCGTCACGCCGCGAACTTCTGGAACTAAGGTGAGGAGACCTCGACCGTCTCCGCTCCCCTCTATCGCGATCTCCACGGTCACCGCGGTCCCTGCGCTCATCCCTCTGCAAGATGCAAAAATGTTTAGTATCTGTCGTCGAAACCGGCGGCAAAGCGAAAACTCACGTAGTAATCCCTTGATCTTCCAGAATCTGCAAGCAGTAATTTGTTAGCACGCTAAAATTTTCGCAACTTGATATTATAGATCGCCTCATCTTACCTCTGGAAGAGTAAGTGTCGCCGTTCATTCTGGCTCAACTCACTCCAAGTCCGCGATGGCAAAACAGCTCAGGAGACCAACTTCGAGATCAATCCACAGGCAGGACAGTGAGGGGGCGAGATGGACACAATGATTAAAAGGATTATACCGCGACCGAGAGTTCGATCACAGGAACAACTGAACAAGGACGCCCCTCTGGAATTCGTGCTACGCAAGAAGACGTTCGATCAGGTCGGAGGCTGATTGAAGCTCAACCGAAAAGACGCAGCAGACCCGCCGCCGCGGCTAGCGCGTAAGCGGTTAGCGCGCGGCTGACCACAGGCGAGCCGCGCAACTTCCAAATTATCTAGGTACAGAATATTAGAATGTCGGCCAGCATCTGTTGAGACGAGACATCATGCATGTCGTCTTATAGCGCTCATTCGCAATGGGGTGAGCGCCCCTACCATATTATATTTTAATAATGTCTCCAAGCTGCTTTTCGGAATGGCGAAAACTTCCCATCAGTTTGAGTGAACTGTGCATAAACACCACCCTTCGTTGTGGCCAGTCGTTCCGGTGAGCACTTTTCCTTCGCCTATATCGTATCGAACTCAATCAAGTCCAATGCTGACGGTTAGCAGATGGCACAGACTGCCGGAGGAGGACGAGTGGAGATGCGTTCTCCGGGGTCGCATCGTTTCATTGAAGCAGGATCTCTCTTATCTTTACTATAGATCTTACTCTCCCCGACCTCCATCTGTCCCTGCGCTGCCAACGCCACCGGCGTCCACTCCTTCTTCCCGCGCAGACGTGGAGTCTGATTCTGCCGCCGACGAGACCCTTGCGATCATTACGCATTATTTCAACCTCTCCCCAAACTTGACTGAGCTGTATTCACAATGGTCTAGTTCCGACCCGAACTTCAAGAAGAAGGCGCCAAAATTTACAGGGATCCGCATTCTAAGGCAGGATGCATGGGAGGCATTGATATCATTTATCTGCAGCAGTAACAATAACATTGCACGGATCTCCCAAATGGTTGAGAAACTATGTACCAATTATGGAGAACTAGTCGGGACTATAGATGGGCACGCATATCACGACTTCCCATCTCCTGAAGCATTGACGGGTGAAGATGTTGAGGCCCGCCTACGAGGATTAGGCTTCGGCTATCGAGCCAAGTACATCCATCAGACCGCGGTGATTGTGGCGAAACAGCGAGAGAAAGGATGGCTTGACTCGCTACGCAACCCGGAATCTCCTGTCTTTGGTGTGGAGCCCGCACCCGGGGGTGAAATGCGCCCAGAAGGGAGAGAAGGCTATCGCAATGCACATGAGAAGCTGCTTGAACTACAAGGAGTTGGGCCAAAAGTCGCAGATTGTGTCTGCTTGATGGGTTTGGGCTGGGGTGAAGCAGTTCCTGTTGACACGCATGGTGAGACCTTCTCAAATGACAGTTCTGTATTCAATATGTACTTCCTGGGCACATAAGCTGACAAGCTGCGATAGTCTGGCAAATTGCTCAGCGGGACTATAAGTTAGGCAAAGGCGGAAATAAATCCTTGACAAAAGCTACGTACGACGCTGTGGGCAACCACTTCCGCAAACTCTGGGGCAAGGAAGCCGGCTGGGCCCACAGCGTTTTGTTTACTGCCGATCTTCGAACCTTTTCGGAGAGACTCACGTCCAAAACAGATGCGGAGATCAAGCAAGACGACGATCCCGAAAGTCAGACACAAGTGACCTCCACGATAGCCACCAAGAGGCCCCAGGATGATCATGATGATGTCCCTGGGGAGAAGGCTATTAAGAAAGAAGAGACCGTAGTCCAGGCTGCGGAGACAGACCCGATGGTAACGAGAAGGAGATCGAAGAGATTTCGGAAGCAGTGAAATTACTCTGGCTCGCTGCTCCCTGAATTTCTTCGTCATACTGCGGGGTGCGGAGGTACAATTTTATATGTAATCTATGAAGTGTATCACTTACTGCGTGTGTCCCAATGTCCACTCAAATCTATCTCGTTCTTGTGCAGCACGCACATTTATTGAGATATACAACACGGACTACATTGTATCAAAATATTATATACAGTACAAACTGCATTGAGTGTCAATTGATGCTCCAACTGAACTGAGGACGTTCAGAATGACTTGGGATTCTATCAGTCCAGTATTGGTCGGCTGGCTGGTCCGGGCTCCGGACAAAGTCCGACACAATACTCGACACGTGACGTGTTTGGAGAAATTCTCCCTCACTGGAGCCGTGCGGAGAAAATGGAGAAATGGGGCGAGCCGTTTGGAGTACGGGTTGCTTTCCTGAAAAGAGAGATCGGTGAACCGTAATTTGCGGAGTTACGGAACCAGGCACATATTTTGGTTCTTCTGATTTTCAGAAATCAGATCACAACGTCCACAATTGTTCCGTAAGCAGGGCTGGATTTTTACCGAGCCGCGGGCTCCGCCGTTGGAAGGCCCAGTGGTCAATCCTCGGAGTTCCCCGGTGGCTTTTTCTTCGTGTACCATCTACAAATTGGAGAAACACTGCTACATAGTAGTATTTTACTCCCAGAAATGTTTTATGGCCATTCTTTGTGTCGGATCCTCAAAGTAGCGACATATCTCTTCTCATGTTCCAACTCACGTGGAATGTGCACTCCCGCAATTCTCCAATTTCGACCCGCAGGGCCTCCAGACTTCGCTTCGGAGTCCAGATTTACTCCGTAGTGGCTTTTCCCCTCACGAAAATTAACCGCAGTGGAGACAATGCATGTACTCCGTACTCCGTATGTATGTACGGAGTACTGCACATAATATTAATTAATGCTCTGGAGGTAGTTATACAGGGCACGGAGTATCTAGGTATCTTTACCAAAGTGTTCCGTACTTGCCCGACTGTGATGTTAAGCAGGCCATTGAATCCCTGGCTTCCCTAGGCACCCTGCCTGCTAATCCCTGGCAATACCGTTCTGATCTAATAATAGAACACCTGACCATGCAATTGCAAGATGTCACGTGGCCAGTTTTGGGTCTAGAGTTCTGTCAGCAATATCGCAGACTGTACTATGTATGCTTAGGAGGAAGGCCTCTGGCTTCCTAATTTCAGCGATCCCTGAATCTCGAACCTGTTTTTTAATCGTATATGTTTTACTCGCTGAGCCTACCTAGGTACCCTTTTTTTGGCGGCTCCAAAAGTCTTGCCATAGATCACCCCCCTCATTGCCAGCTGACTGCCACGGCTCAGCGGATCTGTAATCGAAGGCGCTCTCATCTGCCCCTTACCGATGATCCAGTCAGCTGTGACGGAAAGGTGCGTTCAGAAAGGACATGCTGACGGCCAGCTGAATGCATTAAATGCCTCATGGGAGCCAGAGAGGTACACCATCGGGCTGCATTAACTGGAAGGAGCTGTAACTTTTAAGAGAAGAGATATGACATTTTTTAAATAATTTTGAATGTCACGTACCACACCATAACAACGAGGACCAGGACGTGAATAGCATGGTGACAGAGTGAATGCCTGGCCAAATGGACCACCAAGTGAAGCCGGACCGGGCGGCGATCGGGCGCAGGCCGACCCCACGGAGCACAAGAACCAGGGGCGGTGAAGACATGCCGTCGGCGCCTCGCGTGGCCCGATCACGGCGCCTTCACGCTTCTCTGTTTAGTCGGCAAAGCTTCCCGATTGCCCCGGTCCCTGGCCCTGGGAGAAAAAGTTTCTAGAGTCATCTCCAAGTCCCATCCCTCGTTTTGGTCCCATCTTTCCCTAGTTAGCATTTTTCCAGGCGAGCATTCATTACTGTCTGTCCCGCATTTTCGTGTTCTTCATGAGAACGGCCCACTGAGCCTCCATTCTCTCGCTCCAGTTCCTTTCTGTGTCGTCGGCTCAGCCCCAGATTTGTCACATCTGGCGTTGTTTTTCCATAGCAACGCAGTTTCTATTTGACAGCGTGAGACGACTGTAATTAATCCACCTGTTTCCTGACTCCTGTGATCGTCATGGCAAGTGTCAAGGAGGCCGTGAAGGAATCGCTGGTGGGAACTACTGAGGAGGAGCCCCAGCTCTCGCAGCAGATCAAGGCGCACTTCACGCAGCACGCACGCAAGGATGAGCAAACTGGAGAATTGTACATGACAGAAGAGGATTTCATTGATGCTATTGCGCCAAAGAACCAAGACTACGTGAGTCCGCATAACCTTCACCCCTTGCTAGACCCGCACTGACTCATATGGTTTCCTGGACGCGCAGCACAAGATCAAACGAGACCAGTACGGGATCCTTTTCCGAGTTGCAGACAGGAGGAGGGCTGGACGGATCAATCTTACAGACTGGGCCGCCTTTGAGAACCTCCTGGCTAAGCCTGATGCTGAGTATGAGATCGCATTCCGGCTATTTGATGTGGATGGGACGGGCTTCGTCAAGTTTGATACATTCAAACAGCTTTACGACCTCCACAAGGGCAAAGACAGCATACCGTTCGACTGGAATTCCGAATGGGCTTCTCTGTATATCGGGCGCAAAAAGTCTCGCCATGATATGACATATCCGCAGTTTGCGCAGATGCTCCGGGGTCTGCAGGGCGAGCGGATAAGACAGGCATTTCATCTGTTTGACAAAGACGGCGATGGCTACATTGATCCTGAGGATTTCCAGCGCATCATCCTCGAGACATCGAAGCACAAGCTGTCCGACTACTTGTTGGAGCATCTTCCTACCCTTTGCAACATCTCTACCGGTAGCAAGATCTCCTATGCCAATGTTCGCGCTTTCCAGAACATCATCCGCGAAATGGACATGATTGATGTCATTGTCCGGGAGGCGACGCGAAAGAGTCCGGACGGCAAGATTACGCGGGCGGACTTCCTGAACGAGGCCGCGCGCATCACCAAATTCTCTCTTTTCACGCCCATGGAAGCTGACATTCTCTTCCACTTCGCGGGATTGGATGCGCCCAGTGGTCGGCTGTCGCGAAAGGATTTCGCAAAGGTCATCGATGCATCGTGGCAGACACCTGCGGCTGTAGCTGATCAAGCAGTCTCGGCTGTTTCAGGGGCTGCTAGCGAGGCGGCGAACAAGACGAAATCTGTGCTGTACAACGTGTTGGAGTCTGTCCACCATTTCGCGCTCGGAAGTCTTGCTGGAGCTTTCGGCGCATTCATGGTCTATCCAATTGACCTGGTCAAGACTCGGATGCAGAACCAGCGGAGCACTCGTGTAGGCGAAAGACTGTACAACAACTCGCTGGACTGCGCGAAGAAGGTGCTGCGGAACGAGGGTGTTCGTGGTCTGTATTCTGGTGTCTTGCCGCAGCTGATTGGCGTGGCCCCAGAGAAAGCCATCAAGCTTACTGTCAACGATCTTGTTCGTGGTTGGGCCACCGACCAACAGACAGGGAACATCAAGGTGCCTTGGGAGATCGTGGCTGGTGGTTCGGCAGGAGCTTGCCAAGTTGTAAGTTGTAGTCCGACCCTTTCCTTTGGGAGCATACTAACTCCTCCCAAGATTTTCACCAATCCCCTTGAGATTGTCAAGATCCGTCTCCAGGTTCAGGGTGAGATTGCCAAGAGCGTTGAAGGTGCTCCTCGTCGCTCGGCAATGTGGATTGTGAAGAATCTGGGCCTGGTTGGCTTGTACAAGGGTGCCAGTGCCTGTCTTCTCCGTGATGGTACGTCAAAGACCTGTTAACCTAAAACTTGTGGTGATACAGTTCTAACATGCCCTCCCCAGTTCCGTTCTCCGCCATTTACTTCCCTACCTATTCCCACTTGAAGTCCGACTTCTTTGGAGAGTCGCCGACGAAGAAGCTTGGCATTGTGCAGCTGCTTACTGCTGGTGCCATTGCAGGCATGCCTGCAGCCTACCTGACCACTCCCTGTGATGTGATCAAGACCCGTCTGCAAGTGGAAGCCCGCAAGGGAGAGACGAAGTACACATCGCTGCGGCATTGCGCGAAGACCATCTGGAAGGAAGAAGGTTTTAGAGCGTTCTTTAAGGGTGGCCCAGCCCGTATTGTTCGTTCTTCTCCACAGTTCGGCTTTACTTTGGCAGCGTACGAAGTCCTCCAGAAGCTGTTCCCGATGCCTGGGTCTGAGGACACCGCACCGGCCGGCAGCATGACCGATCCCAATTCTGCTGTGCCTGTCACCAATGCTCCTCTTCCCTATCTGCGGTCAAGAAACGCCCTCAAGCTGATCCTGGATTTGGATCAGAACTTCGGCCGCATCAAGATCCCCGAGGGCTCTTCCCTCCCCAAGATCTTCGGAACGTCCAAACAGTGATTTCTTTTTGTTTGGCCATGATCTAGCATTTCCATTACTATTCTTCGGTTTCGTACTCAACGGCGCATCTGTTTTGTTTCTTCTTCGATTCTCATTTTGTGTGTTTGTGAAAAAGCAATCTCTCTTTGCCCCTTTTGTGGTTCTCTCATGGAAATCTTGAAGCTGGGATAGGGTTAACAGTTCAGCCATGCTGTGTTTTGTTTTCTTTTGTGTTTCTTGCATTTCATCCCTTTCCAACCCCCGACAGCCATCCTCTCTTTCGAGGGAACGAATGGTTGTTTTGCTTGCGATGACATTTTGAAGTTTTGCTCATTAATTGGGGGGCATTAATGAGCAAGTGACAATTATGGGAGGCATCTGGTTTCATTCTGTTGCATAGACTGTGCACTAGAACCGCCTTACTAGATGTCTTAGACTTGGTAGATTTGCTTTGCGTTTTGTTCTTTTTGCTTTTCTCTGTTTTTACTGTCCCTGTTGTACAGCACAAAAGACATGGCGAGCACGCTGATTTCTTGAACTGACTTGTTGCTTCACGAATACAAATGCATCGGTCATACAATAAATAATGCTTTCCCCACTTCCCAGGTAGCTTTTACAGATGAGAGGTCCACATAAATTCCTGGAATGCTCCTAGAACTGTCGACGAAGGGTAAAATATCAGTTACATCAGCGTGCAGCTCTGTCATCACACGCATTCAGATCTGATCACACAGCCAGAAACCAGTAAATAAATCACCACGCCGCCCTAACTCCGACCATCTAAAGATTGCTCAATGATATAAACGGGTATCTTTCTATATATAACTCCTTGAAACTCTGCTGAAAACGAGCGACTCAATAAAATCTACTCATCCTACCACCACGGTCCTTAGAAGTGTCATTCGAATTATTATCTGAAACAGATTCCGTCCGTTTGTCTTTGGACTCGCTCGCCGTCGGCTGAGATTGACTGGCATCAGTCACTGTGGCATTATTGTTCGCGGATTTCTGGCGCCAAAGCGAGTCCTCTTCCTCAATCTCGCGAAGAACTAGAACGCCAAGCAACATGATCGCGTCAGTAAACGAACGTTAGGAATCGGGATTTTTGTTCAGGGTCTGTGGCTTCTCAACCTTCTTCCCATTCTCTTTCCTTGCTTTCATCACCCGTCCCCAATAGCTTCTCAACATCCACATGCTCCCCGTTTTTCAGTCTCTGGATGACCTCTTTCAAAAGCTCAAGTTTGGCATCTGCTCTCCGACTGAAATTCTCAAAGTCTTTCCGCAAGAGGAGCAGTTGGATCGCTTGGGAGCCGATCAGAGTGAAGATGATAATGAAAAAGCTCGCTGGATTCCATTCCTTGGAGGCAGTCGTCGCCTTGTTCGGATCTCGATACTCACGGTTGCGGATGAACTTGGGAATGATCGAGGTCCATAGAGACGTCTGGGCAATTTTTGGCAGATTATCGGAGGTTGAGTGGAGGCGGGTTTGCTGCCAGCTCGTATAAACAGCGTGAGAACGCCAGGCGTTTCTGGTAGTCTTTGAGGTGCGAGAAAGGAGATCAGCAGAGCGCCTGGCCGATACGGTCGCTGGATTCATTGTTTCCAGTGAGACTGCCTTCTTGTACCCATCCAAAGGCAACTCCAGAGGGTTTCGCACGAGGTTTGTTCGCAGTTTCAGTCGCTCAGGGCCAAGAATAGTTTAGCGGCTCTTGACGGCTCCGAACCCCCGGCTCCGATCTCCGCCAACGCCAGCGCTCTCCGTCTCGTTGTCACGGCAACACCGTTTTGGGTGAGGCTTGGCTCGCCGTGTTGGAGTCCAGAAATGACGATTGTCTTCAACGTTCGACTTTCGATATGCTCTAATCTCTATATCTCGATGAAAATTACACAGCCATGGCGGTAACAGCATTGATGCCGGACTCGCTTCCAGAGTCCGTGAAGCAAGCCGTCAGGTCCCCATCGACGTGTTCGGCCTCCATAGTCTCGTCGCTTCAGATACTCCTTCGATGTCCCACGAAATCCAGCTCTGACAGCGGCCGCAGCAGCACCAAGACGACAAAAAGTTCAAAATCTGCAACGTCTTCTACCACAGCGACGCGTGCGAAATCTTCCCGGTCTGCCAATGCGAAGATCGCAGCAAAAGTTGCTGTGTTTCAGGGCCCCGCTGAAGTCCAAGATGCAGCTGATCTATCACAACAAGAGAAGCTCGTCCTGGCTACAGAGGTCTTCAATGCTGCATCCAAAGCCTTGTCAGATACATTGCAACGAAGCGCATCGTCAAAAACTCCTCTCCAACCAACCTCGCCAAACCGGATCCTGACATCACCCACAAAGACGAAATCGTCAAAGGCGGTGTCACCTACGATAGCTGGGTCGGATGATGGGGTGATCGCAGTCGCTGAATGTGCCAGATTGGCTCTTTCGTGTCTTAGGACTCTGAAGAGCGACCAGGGTTGTGAGAACAATGCATGTCCAAACCTCCAACTCGAACAAGGAGCATGTATACTTGCCGGTCGGCTTATTGCGCTGGGCCTGAATGAAATGGCATATAAGGAATTGAGAGCTCTCAAGAGAAGACTACAGCATTACATAGACGGCAAAGCTCTAGACGGGCGGAAAAACGCGGAGAAGACAAAGACGGCAGTCGGCAACGAAGATGAGGCGCTGAAGGAGTCAACAGCGGATCTCCTTTCCTTCACACATCTGGAGAAGGCCGGTTCCTTGCTTAGTACCCTCGTTCCATTTCAGGCGAACGCAGTAAGACTGATCGCGTCTGAAAAGAAAGCATCTGTTGTCCAGAGGGCCTGCGCTATTCTGGCTCTGTCAAATCCGAGCAGTCCAGCCAATATCATAATGGACGCGCTCAAGGCCGGAAGTCTGTCTAGGGATAAAGCCGCTTTACAACTACTCTCACTTTCAAACAACATAATGTCGCTCTCTTCGGTAACCCAGAAATCAAGCAGCGCTGCTTCGTCGACCTCGAAATTCCAAGTACGGCCGGTGACCACTCTCACGCTGCAACTTTTGTCGCTCGAAATCCGGACCATGTCGTGGAAAGTTTCTGGCCATGTATGCGAGTCTAAAAGAGAATTCTGGGATCTATTAATACGTTACCTGGAAGGATTTGCTCATAATGGCCCCCGAATTGACAGAACGGAGTTCGCCATGGTTTACAAAACTGTGCGGCGACTACAGGCTGCAATGACGAAGGAAGATGAGAAGCTGCCAGCAGACGTGAAGGCTAGCGTATCTTGGAAAATTGCCTCTTCTCTCGGCAAACTCGCTCAAGAGGCCGGTTGTTTTGAAGAAGCACTGAAGCTCTACGAGGACGTCGTGACCCCCGTTTCTAGCGACCAGCCACTATCGATCAGCACAATTCGCTGCAGAATTGCATCTATTCATTTTCATTGTCTTAGATCGTCCGAAAATTATCCTCAGGCAGCTGCGACACAATCTCTTCGCGAAGCTGCCACGGCGTTGAAATCCTCCAACAAGGGTAGCGCCAACGACCTAGAAGAGCTATTCATTGAATCTGCGAAGTTGAAGAAGCTAGCTATGGGGTATCTTGGCGATTCCTTCTCGGCTAATCACGAGACAACCTGTGCCAACGGTGAAATCTGCGCTTGTATAGTTGAGTACCTGCATGCGTTCATCAGGTTTCTGAGGCGCTACGTTGGGCGACAACCACAAAACGATAATGATAGCAAAGTTTGGGGACAGCAGCAGCAAGTGCTTCGCAGTTCTAAGAACATCATCGTTGCCGCTGTCGACTCCGCGGTAGCGGTTGGAAAGATGTCGGTAATACGACAGACCCCTGCCTGGGAGGACATGGTGCCTATCTTTGCCGACTGCAAACGCCTCCTTGGTACGCTCAAATACCTCGCTGAAGATTCGGATGTTGACGACAACTGGCGAACGTCTTTTATCAAATTGTCCAATATTTTTTGGTCAAGATATCTCAAAGAAAAGGAGTCTGGAAAAGGGTATGCAGAGCTTCTGCCGCTTTTGGAGCAGTCAACTAGCTTATTGCAGAACTGTCCAGCCGCCGACAGAACTGCAGGCTTTGCTGCTCTAAAATTCGAGAGACTTGCACACCTTTATTCGGAGGCAAAAATGGGTACAAAATCAGTAACGGCGTTACAACGATCGATTCAAGAACACATTGACTCTGAAACACTTCGACAATTTGCCGCCAGCCTTGCCGGTAGGTCACCTCATCGGTATTGTCACAATGCGCAAAGCCCCGGCTTCGTACTTAGTCGGGTTCTTTCCGCCTATCTCAAAACCAAGATACGTCGGAGAGAGGGCGATGAGCAGGCCATCTACGATGACAAATCCCTGGACTTCGAACAGCGAAGCGTTTTGCTTGAATGGCAAATGGGTCTCCTGGTGGAATCTCAAAGCCATGACGCTGACAGTGAGACTTTTCGGTCAATGCTTCAGCTTCTGCTTTCCGAACTCCTCTGTTTGTATTCGCAGGAACGCCACCCTATCCGTCGTCTCCGTGTTATCCTCTATGTATTACGATTCACGTTGCAACATCCCAATGCCATCGACGGTGCGGTTGCTGAATCATTGGTTAAAGATGCAACCTCAAGTCTTTCAAGTAACACTGGCCTTGCTCAAGATACGGACTTGGAAAACTTTGCAACCAATATCAAGGATTCTTTACATCTTGTGCTCGCGTTCCGCCGAGGTGACGTGCAGGAAGAGCAGCTGATGAAGGTGGTGTCCTCGTGGATTTTGCTTGTACGGAAATGCGATGACTGGGAGTCTCTCGAATCCCATGTTGACGATCCAGAACATTGGATTGCCCAGATCAAGGCTGCTTCAGATTATATGGAAGCTCGCGGATTGTGGAAACTCAACTTAGCAACTTCAGAACTACTTCTTCACGTCATGGAACTACAGTCTATTAAGGACTTTTCGGCCGTCATTCTTTGCTTGTCTCGTTGTGCATTGCAATACTGCCGCCTTGGAGATTGCAGGAGATGTCTTGCGCTTCTTAATCGTGCTGGACACTACGCCAACACCCAGAACATCTCATGCTACGCATTAGTGTCCTACAATTTGGCGCTTGCAGAGTATTTGCTCGAGACTGGTGAATCGGCGAAAGCTGAGAAGACACTTTTGGCTGCTCAGGCCATTTATGAATCTAGGTCAAGCCAGAAAGATATCGCCAGCGAATCCGGTCGATCGAAACTCGCATGGGAAAGGACCGTCATTGATGCGACTCTTCTATACTCCCGAATTTCTCATAGCCAAGGGTCACTGAAAAACGCGTTATTTTTTGCTAAGTTGTCTGTGCGACTAAGTTCCAGGCTTTGGGCTAAATTGGAGCGTTTATCCGGGAGAAAGAGAGACTCCGAGCAGGTCACAAAGGAACAATCGGAGATCGATCTTGTGACCGATGGCGTAGCCAACCTTGACCTTTCTGGCGCTGCGTCTTCGGCTTGGAGTTACTCAGAAGGCGCAGTGTTTTGGACTCACGTCGTCTCCCATCATTCTTGCTTAATGAATCTCATGCGCCTGTCTGCTCATAATGGCCTGCTTCAAGATGCCATTTACTATGGAGAACAAGCATTGAAAATAAACAAGTCGCTCGATGCTTCTCTCCGATCGGTCGCTTGTCAGGCACAGCTAGGACTCGAATGGATTCGTGGCGATCGTATCTCAGAAGCTAAGGATCACCTGAATGCAGCAGTCGACATTTCTCGGGATATGGATAACAGCATCGAGATTGTGACTTTAAAAACCAGCATTGCTGCTCTGAGGAAGGCTCAGGGCCGTCATGACGAGGCTCTTCGTGTTCTGCGTGACGCTGAAAAGGCCATCGCTGAGGTTTCCGAAATCAAGTTGGATTCCTCGCTGAGTATTATCCCTCCTGAACTTGGGATAGAGGAGAAGATGGCCGATATGACAATTCGCAAACCAAGTGTCAAGAAAGAAAACGATTCAACGTCAACTCGTCGTTCTCGAAGAACTAAGGCGCCTTCAAAGAGCAATGCTAGGGTGGATAAGGACACAGATATATGTGCTGACTCTGTTCAGTCACATTCCATCCAGCTGTTCAGGACTGAGATCCTTCGACAGCAGGCTACTAATCTGTTGGCTACGCAGAATCTTGATGAAGCCCTCCGACTCTTGAACATGGCCCGTCAATTCTCCGTTTCCACAGGTGGTCAGATCTCGTTGCAAATAGAAGAGATGAAGCACCTGCTAGCGGATTCTCTGAGAAGCGTTGCAACTCATGCGGTTTACTGCGTCTTGCCGGAATCAACATTGTCTGTGCCGTCGATACAAAGCGGTGTTCTCGACATGGTGAAGTCCCCTGTAGCGAAGAACCCGTCGACCGCGAGGAAACAGAAAACCACGACTAGAGAACCACGTTCACGAACTACAAAGACGGCTAAGAAAGAGTCTGACATCTCCAGCGTCATGTCGAAAGCGAGGATGTCTATCTGCGAGACAGTCAAGAGCGCTGCCGCATTTGGATCAACAATTGAAGGCCATGCTGCGTCACGTTTAATGGGCAGCATATCTATGCTTTTGCATGCTACGACCCCTGGGCACATTGACGAGGGACCTTTGACTTCATCCAACGCAAATGGTAAGTGGAAATGGAATCTTTGTAGTCCCGGGAGAAATGGGGGAAAGATTTCTAACTGCAACAGAACTTGGTCGCATCACTGCCTTTGCACGTGAGCGCATGGCTATCGACATAGATAAACAACTTGCTGGCTGTTCAGACTCTTTAAGCTGGCCGACATCGCCTCTGGTGGACTGCGAAACGGCGGACGTTGTTTCAAAGTTTACCCAAGAATATATCGACATCTTGCCGTCCAACTGGAATGTTGTGTCCATTTCACTTAATGCAGACCGCACCGAGTTCGTGATTTCCAAAATTCGCCGCGGCAGTACACCGTTCCTCTTGCGATTGCCCCTCAAAAGAGGCAATGAAGACGACGAAGAGGAAGAGGATGAGTTTACCTTTGACGCAGGCAAGCAGGAAATGAAAGAGATTATCAAACTTGCCAACGAGAGTGCCCACGATGCGCGCTCTCGCGTGGACAGGAACTCCAAGAAGGAATGGTGGGCCACTCGTGAGTCGCTTGACCGGCGATTAGAAACTCTGCTATGCAACATAGAAAATATCTGGCTAGGAGGCTTCCGGGGCATCTTCTCTGCCACTCAGGATTCCGAACTGTTGCCACGATTCGCCAAGTCGTTTGAAAACATCCTGAATAAACATCTTCCCTCGCGACGCAAGGCCGGCAGCAACAAGGGAGATAAGGTCAAGCTTCACCAAAACGTACTCGAGCTTTTTGTCGGTCTCCAGGACCTTGATGACCATGAAAACCCGGAGGACTCGATCATGGACTTACTTTACTTTGTCGTGGATATTCTACAATTCCAAGGCGAGCGCAATGCCTACGATGAGATCGATTTCGATATGATGGTTGTCGATACTCTCGACGCCCTGAGGAGTTACCATGAGGCCGCCCGAAGCGAATCGGATCCCATGCGACCAAACCATACGATCCTGATCCTGGACAAGGCTCTCCACTTGTTTCCATGGGAGTCATTGCCGTGTCTGCAAGGGCTCCCTGTTTCCCGTGTTCCATCTCTAGAATGTCTGCGCGATAGGATTCTACGTTTCGGACAGACAGCTTCAGAGGACTTGCCCAACAATTTCCGAATTGATCGCGGCAACGGGGCGTATATCCTCAACCCTAGTGGAGACCTGAAAACGACACAAAGTACTTTTGAAGAGGATTTGTCCAATATGAAGGGGTGGTCTGCCATTGTCAATCGGAGTCCGACCGAAGAAGAGTTCAAGACAGCATTGGAGAACAAAAGCCTGTTTCTCTACTTTGGCCACGGCAGTGGCGCTCAATACATCCGCGGTCGCACGATCAAACGGCTCGATCAATGCGCAGCCACATTCCTCATGGGCTGTAGCAGCGGCTGTCTGACAGAAGCTGGCGAGCTGGAGCCCTATGGGACCCCGATGAACTACATGCATGCCGGCACTCCCGCTCTGGTGGCTACACTTTGGGACGTGACTGATAAAGATATCGATCGATTTGCGAAAAGCACTTTTGAGAAATGGGGTCTGATGCAAGGAAACAAGCCTTGCGACATCGAAGAACCTGCGGCCCAGGCTATCAAATCCAGAGGCGCCAAGAGGAAAACGGGTGCTACGAAGGCAGCCTCTCCTGATGTCGAGCCTAGTCAAGATGTTGCCCTCGATGAGGCGGTTGCGAAGTCACGAGACTCTTGTCTGTTGAAGTATCTAAATGGGGCGGCGCCAGTGATTTATGGTATTCCTGTATATCTGAGTCCATAGAAGGCGCAGTATACGGCGTTTGGAAGTTGGCATCGAGGTTTTTGGGTATTGGCGTTGTGAGAGGGTTGGCGTTAGAGGTTATTATTGATTAAAAAGAATGGCTAGATATGGATTTTTGCTTTCGATAGTTAATAAACTGTTGTATCGAATAGTAATAGACGTAATGCATACTCCGTACACTAGACGTACTCCTCTGGCGATCATCAAATGCAGCCCCACAAATTGATAACGGAGTAGCGTGCATCCCTTTGCTTGTTACAGAATAACTTTCCGATATTTATCGGAACACTGGCACTGGCTCGGCTAGGTCGAAAAAAGGTGTCGGAAAGCGACCATCTTCCGGAGTAATTATATTGATGAGGGGAGCAAAAATAATGATGCCCCTCATCCCCTCATCGCAGCCCCTCACGGCTACGGCTACGGCTCCACCTGATTACATCAAGTGAAAAACAGAGCAAGCTTGCTGGAGTCTCATCATCGTCTTGTTCTTCTTCTTCACTGTCGATCGTTCATTATCTGTTATCGTCAATCAATCGAATCTTCGTCGCTGCTATCATCCATTCCATAGAAGAAAACACCTTACCATCCCCATTGACTTTTTCTCGTCAGCAGAAAGAACGAAGTCGAAAATGTCCGTGACGACAAAGGCGAGCATCGCCTCCTTTGGAGGCAAGCTGCTCAAGCTCACCCACCAGGCGACCACCACCAATTGCGAGATGGCCTTCAACCTGTACCTGCCGCCGCAGGCGATCCAGAACCCGTCCCAGAAAGTGCCCGTCCTCATCTACCTGTCCGGCCTGACCTGCACGGCAGAGAACTGCTCCGAGAAGGGCTTCTTCCAGCACGGTGCGAGCAAGAGGGGCATTGCGGTGCTGTACCCGGATACCAGCCCTCGTATGTTATCCTTTTTCCATTTTACGATCTCGTCTAACCTGTGTTGTGTTGCTTCCTAGGCGGCCTGAACATCGAAGGCGAGAATGATTCGTGGGACTTTGGCACCGGAGCCGGCTTCTACGTCGATGCCACCAAGCCCCCGTACAACAAGGGATACAACATGTACAGCTACATAACGGAGGAATTGCCGCGGACGGTGTTTGCCGCGTTCAAGGAACTCGACCCAACCCGTGTCAGCATCACGGGCCACAGCATGGGTGGTCATGGAGCTCTAACTCTGGTACGTATCCCCTCGTCCTCCTCTGTGACTCAATCCATTTGCATCTTTTACTAACAATTTCCCTCTTTTTTCCTTCTTCTTCAATACAGTTCTTGAAAAACCCCGGCAAATACAAGTCCGTCTCGGCGTTCGCTCCTATCTCCAACCCCATCAACTGCCCTTGGGGCCAGAAGGCCTTCAAGGGATACTTTGGCGAGGACAACCTAGAGAAGTGGAAGGAGCACGATGCCACGGAGCTGATCAAGAAGTGGAAGGGTCAGAAGGTGGACATTCTCATTGACGTGGTACGTAGCAATCCCATCACCATCATCAAACACACAAAAAGTAAATTGTGGAAAAAGACTGATGAATTCTAACTTTTTGTAAAGGGCACCGGCGACAACTTCTACAAACAAGGCCAACTCCTCCCCGAGAACTTTGAAAAGGCCGCCAAGGAGGCCGGCGTCGAGGGCGTCAGGGTCCGCTACCAGCCCGAGTACGACCACAGCTACTACTTCATGGCCACCTTCTCCGACGAGCACATTGAGCACGCAGCCAAGTATCTCTTTGCATAGTGCGTCTCCCTCTGCCCCTTTTTTTTCTGTCTGTTTCTTTATTCGCTTTTCATATATATATATACATACATGCATAATATATATATATATATATGAAATATGAAAAAGGTTCATTCATGATTGATTTGTATATCAGGATCCTTTATCATATTCGAGACATTTTCATTTCATATTTTTTTCTCTCTCAATTTTTCCTTACCTCCTTACTACTTACTTACCTTTTTCTTATTCTATTTTATTATTCGTGTGTCCCACACGTTCTAACCTGACCGTCACAACTCAGTAGAGACGCTTCTTCCTCCTCCTCTTCTTCCTCTTCTTCTTCATGCCACAGCAAGAAGACTCCGGATATAAAATCCGTTATTTAGGAAATTTATAACATATAACATATAGCAGATATGAATTATGATAATGTGAATAATATGAATATATGAAATGCGAACAGACTTTGTCATGAATTCTCTCTTATAAGAAAAGGAAGGACATTGATTTAATTAATATGTAGGGGGATAATACCCTGCATCTGCACGATACGTCAGTCAATGGAGTAACATTGGATGAAGGTATTCCTTCGATCTATTGATTGACGGCTATGTAAAGTAAACTAAGGCTTCCTCCCAAAATTTCCTCCGTTCCTCCGTTCCTTCGTTCCTTTTTTCCTTTTTTCATTTTTGCTGCGTTTCATCATCGTGTCGTCTCCTTTCACCAAGGCTTTGCTTTTGTTTTTTATAGCAAGCTTCTCGCTTGAAAAGACTCCACTGAAATCCCGTGGCTGATCCACACCAACACAATAAAAAGATAGCGCTTGTATGGAAAACGCCCGAGAATGCACATGATACTATGTACGATGAGAAGGAAAAAGGAAATGAAATAAAAAAAAGGTGGATATCAAACAAGGGTCAACAATGGCATAAGACATGGAGGATCAGCTCGTCAAGATGACATGTAGAAAACAGGGGAATCTAAATAAGAACCAACATTTTCGAACGTCATGATCTCGGGTGTAGAGTGGTAATATAAACGTAGCATTATGCGCTCAACCGCTGGATAAATGACTGTGCGTGTATTAGCAAATAGCATGGCAGAAAAAATCTGGGCAACAAACCTGGAAGAACCCCCGGAACCCCTTCATGTCCAGCTGAGTCAGGGCATTCAAGTATTCGTCAATCAGATCGGATCCCATTCCCATACTGGGAAGCTCCCTAGTGCGAAGGTATTCAACATATTCTGCACCCGTTTTCGAGTATATGGTATGCTGCAACCCTCCGGCTTCAGCAAGGACCTGCCTCGCCTGGGCATCCTTTGGGTTGAACGACGGTGTGCTTGGGAGTGCCCAGCACAGCGGTGAGAAGCGCGTGAACATGAATTGATTGAAACCGGGAAGAGCTGCTTGAGTCGTGGTGACCCCATTCGACGGAGTGGCGGAAATGTCTGGACCTCCCCAGGCACTGGCCATCTTTGACAGCACCGAAAAGGCCATCTTTGCGGTCGTAAAGTCGTCAACGTCCTTGGCAAAGTGTTCGATGGTGGAAATGACCGTTTCAAAGATGGATTGGTTTGCTGGATGATAGCGCTCGTTAGCACCATACCGCCAAGACGAACGCACAGGAATCGGGCGCAAATCTTCTTACCTTGACTGATGATCACAGAGCCCAGATCGTTGTGCAAAAGCGCAAGCAAGAAGCTCAGATACTCCCGCTTCAGTTCCGCGAGTTGAATTTCGTCATCTGTGCCTCTAGTTGGATCCGCAATCCCCGAGAATACTCGCTGCAGGAAGGGCGTGAGAAGAGTGTCAAGGATGGCATATATCTCGGTCTTAAACCCAAAGATGACTTGATCAAGAAGTCGCAAGAACAATGCCATCTCGTCCTTGGAAGATGTTTGGGTCAACAGCCCATCGATCCATCTCGGCAGCTGGGGAAGGATCCTCGACCCAAGAACTCCGATCAACCGTGAGAACGCGAATCTCGCTGCGGTCCTCACATTAAAAGATGTCTTTAGTGATTCAAGAGCGACAAGGGTCGCCTCTGCCACCTGACCAAAGGCTTCCGAGACTTCAGGGGCAGGTGGAGCACTGGACGGGGTGCTGACTCCTGGCATCCAGTCTGAGAAGCCTCGGGCAAGAGTTCCGAGGGCCATGATGTCGTGATGGATTTGCAACAATGCCCTCTCATCATTTGACTTGGCAGCCCCCAGATTCCTTTCCATGTCAAGGAAGATCGGGTTCATCACGGTTTGAGCATAAACGACCTGCTTGTCCGCCGGAACAGCAGCTGTCGAGCACAGCGAACCGACTGCTTCGAAAAGGTACAGCTGACTATTGAAAACAGTATCGGCCTGGCTCTCATGGTCTTCGGAGGACATCTCATCCCCATCGGCTCTTTCAGATGGAACTTCTGCTTGGATAACCAGTAGATCACCCAAAGCCTCGATGACAGTTTGGGCCACGTTACCGATGTGGGATCGGAGATGCTTCACTAAGCGTTGGAACAGGTACCATGATCGGGTCTTCACCCTCTTGACAGGGTGATGAACAAGTTGGAGAAAGCTCTCCAGGACGCCAGGGATAAGGTGGGTGTGGTGCTCAAAGAAAGAACTGTACCGGACGCAGATTTCCATATACTGCAGCTGAGTTGCCGGATGAGTGAACGACCTGATGTCTATGACGTCTTAGCCTGAAAACACCACATTCATGATGAGCATAAAGAGACATACCGGATTCAACCATCCTTAGCATCATCTCGATCAGCCTCTCGGCAGCAGCATTGTTTGGCTTATTCTTGGTGTACAGACCGCCGGACTTGACGGCGAGATCACCAAACAAGAACATCTCGTGCAAGGCGAGATCGAGATCGCGCCAATCCAACTGGCCCCCTGACTGGCGTAGATTTTCAAATGTTGTGCCGACAACCTCGGAGATGGCATCCATGTACAGTTGCTCGTTAGCCGCAGCGATGATCTGCTGCAGAACATGTAGTCTTTTCCGGAGCTCCTGAAACTCCGCCTCATCGGTTTGCTCATCCTCCTCCCCCCATGAGGAAGTCTCGTCATATCTCATCTTCGCGATGATGGCCTTCAATATAGGCAGCAGCATTGTAGAATGCTGAGCGCTCACGGACGGATTTGACTTGGACACTTTTCTGGAATAGGTCAAGAGCTCCGTCACACAGGGGATGATCGTTGAGCAAATCTCATCATATTCATCGGAGAAAAATCGAAGCACGTGCGTAAGGAAGGACTGAAGAAGGTTGCTCGCCTTCTCTTTCGTCTGAACAGCGACAGCATCATTATCCAATGCACGAACGATATCGATGACGGTGATATTGATTAGCTTCGCCACCGTTTCAGCGAGGTCTGTATCGTACTTAAAGGTGAACCTATTATCGTGCAGTGGAGGGCTGTTGGAAAGCTGGGTGACGATGTTGTCTAGATTCAGGAAGATAATCATATCGATCTTATCCTCAGGCCTCATCTTCTTGCCGACGATCTCGGTGAATACGTCAATGGCGGCATCCCGCACCTTCTCTTCTCCTTCCCTAAGATCCGCCTTCTGGGCGCGAGACAGCTGCTGAAACAAGAGGTCCAACATTGACTGATTAACAACCAGGCCGATATCTATCCAACTGACCCAACTACCAATGGCCTTGAGCGTCATTTCCACTATCTGATCGTTCCCGTCTCGCCACTGCGACAAGATCTCCTGCCAGGAGTTGACGATCTTTTGCACATCCCTCTGCCGAATCAGATCTTTCAGAGTGTTTGCCTTGTCCTGCTCCGCACGGGATCGTGATACCAGAACATCGCCGATCTCATCGTGAATCGAATTTATGACTCGAAGATAGAATACGATTCCGAGGGGGTTGTCGCGCAGGTTCGAGGACGGAGTTTTGCTCGTCAAGCTTAGAAGGTCATCGAAGAAACTTTCCCATCCGCTTCCATAGAGCGCAGAGAACAGGTACGTTATGGTCTGAGCGATCTTGTTCTGGATGTTGGCGGCGTCGGGGGTGGTGCCTTCACTTCCGTAGACCTGACGCAAATACGCCATCAAGCTGTCCTTGACAAACTCCAGCCCCTGGAGGTCAATCAGACCCGCCTGAGCTGCGCTATTGACCACTTCCAGAGCGACATGGCGGACGATCTCGGAGTGACGAGGGGTCTTGGTGAAGATGGACAGACAGACCTGCCATCCCGACGGGTCCGAGCGGAGCTGGTTGAGGTAGTCAAAGGCCTGCGCTTTAATGGCTTGGTCCGAGGAAGGGTTCCAGGCAATCTCGATGGCATTTGCTACCTGTCCAGAGGCTCTGGTTAGTGCACCGCTGTCTGTGTGCGCAAGGTGCCGATGACGGAGGGGGCGGGGCTGCGGTGAGTTGCAACACGACACAGGGACAAAATGCCTACCTGATCCTCCATCTTCGACCAGCCAAGCTGCCTTGTCGAGTCTTGCGGACTCTCAAGGCAGTGAAAATCTCGCGATAACTTGGTACAGATGCTAGGGGTCGGCGTGGCAAGAGGGCGTCGTTTTCAAAACCATCGACGGGAGGGATCATATCATTGCGAGCCAAGTCCCCGAGCCATGGGCGTTAGTTACAGGAGTCTGCACGGGCGGTGACGAGGGACTGCTGCAGTTAGTCCCAGCCACGGCGGAAGAAAGATCTTGCCGATCGCCAGAAAAAAAGCTCGCTATGGGACCGGAGTGGGAAGCAGGTCTACTACGCACAAAGAGGGTGGAAAGAATCAAATAACCATCGGCAGTTTTTTTTTGTGGAAAGAGAGACCTTGGCGCCCGCAGGAAAACGTTTTGACGGCTGCCCAAAAGGGCAACGGTGGACGTGCCCCAAGCTCCGGGCCCTAAGGCCCACCCGGTGATTGGCAGATCCGGGCATCATAATAATACTTCCAGATAACAACAGCTCAGCAATCACTATTATAGTACTATATTATTACTGTATCTGGGAGGTTATGTATATATTATATATATATATATTGAGAAGTCAATCTACAATAGGCACCGTCCACCAGGGCGGGCGTCTCGATCACGTGGGGCCCGGCAAATCATCCAAACTATGTACTGTGAGGTCATAAGGTCGTTTCCTAACTAGGCGTCATCAAAGACACCGGGACGGTTACTTGTGGTCTGTTTTCCCTAGTTTGCTCGATTCCTGCTGCAGGACCTGCTGCTCCATCCGCTCAAAGCCTTCCACGGCAACGCCGTATTTTTCAAAAACACCCTTCTGGTAACCGTCTGCGATTTTCTCGATGAACTCCTCCTCTTTCCATCGTCTCCCGATTAGGTCTTCAAAGGTCTGGCCGGGCTGTCGCTCGATGGCCCACACTGCCTTATAGGCCGCTCCTAAGGCGCACGCATTTTCCCCGACATCGAGCTTGTACACTCCGTCGTAACCGCCCAGGATCTCCCCGGCGACCTTGGCGATGGCTCTGTTTCTCGATCCTCCCCCGACAAGATACACCCGCCTCGGCTGAGGTGGAATGCCTTCTGCAGGGCTTTGCGTGAGCCCTCGCGATCGGAGACGAAGGGACAGCATCTGACTCTCGACAATGGCGCGCGCTTCATCCCACGGCCGATCCCAGCCGGCGTCGGTCTCGGTTAAGCTCTGATCCTTGGGGTTGTAGTTGAACCGCCATTGCCCTGCGCGAACGTTGGGCACGATTTCCGGTCGTGGAAAGAAAAGACCCATCTTCATCGGATCGGATTCCGTCTTCTGACCCATGGCCGGTGTTTCGAGCGTGGCCTTGTCGAAGTTGGCCCACGGTCCCGCCGATGCGTCCTTGCCCACCTTTTCATTGATCGCATCGCGCACCTGCTCCCGAGCCAGCCCTCCGTTCTTGTAGCAGAGCATGAACATGTACAGTCCCGGAGTCGTCGGGTGGTTGAAAAAGTGGGTGGCCGGGTCTGGTTTGTAGTTCGGAGTAGACATGAGGAAGGTAGTCGAGGTACCAAGCGACACCATCGCATCCGACGGCTTAAGGGGGAGAGCGAGGATGGTGGACGGGTTGTCTCCCGTCGACGGAATGACCGTGCAGTCTGGGTTGAAGGAATAACGCTCGACGAAATACCTGTTGATCTTGCCCAGATGGAGCCCTCCAT
>NW_013562520.1:0-2577 GCF_000968595.1 Rasamsonia emersonii CBS 393.64
ATCATGCTTATTAAGCCACCTCTCCTATCCTGACTCCCTTTTTTTTTTCTGTTCTTTCTCTCATTTCTTTTCTTTGTTAAATCCACCTATACCTACTGTTCCTTAACATTTGATTCTTACATTATACTACAGCCTGTCTCTCATTCCCTATTTCTGTCCCTCATAGAAGGTTCCCACTGTTGACTGGTCTATAGCATAACCCACCTGTATATAGATATTAGCTACTAAGCCCTACTGCCTAGGTGGTAGGCAGAGCGTGCATAGTCTCTGACTGAAAAACGCTCTCTAAAATGGAAGAATAATAATAATAATAATAATAATTAGTTAGTATAAAGTTTATTAGTAATATTACTATTAGATAAATTAGAGTTATTATCTTATTAAAGAGTCTAAATTCCTTTATTTGGGTAGCTAATAAGGCTCCTTTAATCAAAATATAGGAGGCTACTTATTTACTATAATTTATTTACATGTAATTATTTATAACTTATTATTAGCCTTTATAATAGTTACTGGTTATTATAATGCTTATAAATTAGACTTAATTAGAGAGATAGTAATATTTATAGTTAATTAGGAATTATTATTTAATTAAGGTCTCTTAGAGGGGATTAATAAACTAAAACTAGTAGTCTAGAATTACTTAACTAATCTTAGCGTTAGGGTTAAAGGACTAAGGGTTAGAGGGACCTTATTTAGGATATTTACTAAGTGTAAATAAGCTAATTAAAGGACTATAATATAAAGAGCCTAGGAACTAATAGTATTATAGAAACTAATAACTTTATTATTAATAAAGATATATAGCCTAGATAAGGTATAGTTCTTTTTTAATAGGTTATTCTAAATAGTATATAATAATAGATATAGAAAATATCATAAATTAAACCTTTAAGACCTTTCTACTTAAATATAGTAATATTAATAGTAAAAATATAATCTAGTTTAGACTTAACTAGTATTACTAATATAGAACTAATAAATATTAATTAGGGATTAGTCATAATTAGTATACCCTTAGTGTAATTATTACCATTAGGCTTATTAGGGATATTATATTTATAGTTAGTAAATATTTATAAGTAGTTATATTCTTAATTAAACCTATAATAGTTATTAGCTCTAATTACTAAATAAGGAAGACTCTTTAAAAGCTTTTTAATTATAAGGAACCTATAATAAATTATAAAGGTATTAGCCTTAAAAGTATTATAAAATTAGTTATAGAAATTACTTACTCTTATCTTATTAAAAGTAATAATATTATTAACCTATTAAAATACATTATATTAGATAACTCTATTAAAGGTAATATTTAAGCCTCTTAGGTTATTAAGAATAGGATTATTAATTATAAAGGAACCATAAAAAAGATAGAAAATAAGGTTATATAGGGGAATAGATAATATAATTAAATAAAGGGAATTAGATAATCTAAGTATAATAACTAATATAGTAATAATTAAATAAAGGAAATTAGGTAATCTAAATATAATAAAATTGTAAAAATAGATATTAAAGAAATATTTTAAGAGGGTACTAAGGGGATATATATATTTTTAGTGGAGGGGAAGAGTTATTAATAAAGTAGAATTCTTAAAAGGTTAAAGTACTTTAGGGAATATAATATTATCTATTAGTTTATTAGTATTATCCTCAGTAATATAAGTTAATAGATATTTATAATATAAGATAGAGTAATATAGAGTTAGCTATAGCTAAAGATAGGTATATATAAATCTACCCTAATATATTTTAGTAACTAACCTTAAGATTTATTAATAGTTATTATAAATACTAATTAAATTAAGAATTATAGCTAAGTTGAAATAAAATAAAGCTTACTATTATTATTATAAAGCTTAGTCTAATAACGTAATCCACCACCGAGCTGCGCGGCCACCACCTCAGCCACCCCCTATCATCAGATTTACCAATGCACCACGTCATGGCTGATATATCAAAAGAAGGGCATATGCAATTAGCACTTGAAGCCTATAAGAAAGGTCTTTTTCCATCAAAAACTGCAGCTGCCAAAGCTTTTAATGTGCCTCCAAGGACCTTTATAACACGTGTTAATAGGACTACTGCTCATAAAGATTCAACTGCAAATTATTACAATTGACAGATACTGAAGAATCTACACTTTTAGCATGGATTCTTGATATAGACCGACATGGTTTACTCTATGAATATTAACAGTATGCTATCTAGCGCAATTATTGCTTTCTGCACAGTTATCTTCATCTCAAGAAGCTTCTATTGGGGAGAACTGGGTAAACTGGTTTATCAAGCGCCATAAAGAACTTTGCTCTAAATACAGCCAAAAGTACAATTATCAGCAAAAATGCGAAGATCGAGAGCTTATTAAGGGCTGGTTTACACAGTTTCATGATGCTATTCAGAAGTATGGGATCCTTGAGCAAGATATCTATAATATGGATGAGACTGGCTTCTAAATGGGTGTGATATCAACTGCCAAAGTTATCTGCAGTTCAGAGACAAGAGAAAGTCATGCAAAGACTATATAACCTGGAAACTGCAAATGGGTTACTGCAATTGTAGCAGTAAATGCAA
>NW_013563162.1:0-35527 GCF_000968595.1 Rasamsonia emersonii CBS 393.64
AAAGCAAAAGCTTTCTAGCAGCCCAATGTCTCATATTCATCATCTTGAAAAGGCCGCGCAGATGGCAATGAATATGAACCTTCTTCTTCGAGATGAAATTAGGACTCTACGAGCTGAGACTGAGCGGAAAAACTAGAAAGAAGGCAAGAAGGCGTGCTATTCTAGGTAATGATACCCTTTTATCTGTACAAGAAGGCCAAAATCGCATTCAGCAGCTTGATACGCAGCTTAATGAGAAGCTTGATGAGCCTACACCTATGCCTCAACGGCGAGCTCCACAACGCTGCAGTGGCTGTGGGACTATTGGACATACCATAAGGAATTGTCCTAATAAATAGCTATATATTCAACTACTAGATAGTCTAATTTAATTGTATTGGTGGTTGAAAAGCTTCAAAATTATAGTGGGTGCGGCGAAAATTCGTCGCTCGGTGGTATTCGTCGCTCGGTGGTTGATTACGTTAATTATTTACTTCTTCTTCCCTCCCTTGCCTCCTTTCTGTTTACTGTCACCTTTTCCTCCTTTCCCTCCTTTACCCTCGCCTTTACCCTCACCTTTACCACCACCGCCGCCAGCACCAGCACCACCACCAGAGACAATCCGCACTTTGCTGACAGGCAGCGTGTTCACAATCTCCACATCCCGCCATGTCTTGAGCAGTTCTGCCTCGCGCGCACGCATCCTCTCCGCCGTCGCGCGGTCCAGGCCGTTGGCAACATCTTCCGCAATCGCCTTCTTGCCCACGCCGGTGCTGCTACCGCTCGCTTCCGCGATCCAGTGGCCTAGGATCTCCTTGACGGCTTTGCCTTTCTTCACGCTGCCCGGTTGCAGTTTGGCGCGGTACTTGTACCGGCCCAGGGCGGCCCAGGGCGCCGAGACGGGGATCGCGAATAGCACTTCGTCTTCCGGCAGTGGGGTGCCGACTAGCGCTGGTAGCCAGGATAGGTCCTCTGCCTCCGCCTTGGCTGTCTCTTCGTCGTAGTCGTCTTCTGCTGCTGCCTCTGCGTGCTGTAATTGTGCGAGGCGTTTGCGTTCGGCTTCCGCGGCGCGGTCGTGCTGTGCCCGCCGACGCTGTTTCTGCGCCTCGAGTTCGGCTTCCCGTTTCGCTTTGGCGGCGGCTGCTTCGGCCGCCTTGCTGGCTTTGGCGTTGGATCCTAGCAACCGGAGGGCGAGCTCGCGCTCTTCCTCGTCCTGGTCCGCGTATTTCTGAGCCGCCTTCTTCGCCTTGCCCTTTTTGCCGCGGACGGATGTGGCAGCAGCAGCGGCTGGGGTTGGTTTTGCTGGTTGTTGTTGTTGATGGGGTGTCGTAGACCCGGAAGGAGTGTTGTCGTCGTTAGTAGTAGAAGGTGGAGGAGTGGGAGTAGTTTCTTTGGTCGATGCGGGCGACTCGAGGGGTTTTCCTTTCTTTAGCAGTCTCCTCTCACGAGCAGAGAGGTATCTCTTGCCTAGTGGGCGCTGTGGAGTGGAGGAGTCAACCGTCTCTGCAACAGAAGTGCCGTCGTCTCCAGTTGCCTCATTGCCCTCGTTCTGGGAGGCGTGTTCTTGCTCGTCTTCGCCATCCGATTTCTCTCCGTCTTGCACGTCGCCTTCCTTCGCGGCGGTTGCTTCTTCAGTGGCTGTTGGACCTTCTGTTTGGAGTGGGTTAGACCTAGGAGCTGCATCGTCTTCATCTTTGTCACTGTCGGAATCTGAGCTTTCGCTCTCTTCTTTGTCGGCTCCTTGATCATTCCCGTCCGCAGTCTGTTCAACAGCTCCATCTATACCCTGATCCTCAGGCGTCTTGGCATCTGCCTCCTGCTGAGACAGGTCCCCAGTCTCAGCCTTAGGAGTCTCATTTGCATCCGTGGCTGGTTCTTTTGCTTCTTCTGGCTCCTGAAGACGGTGTTTTCGATGGTTCGGGATGCTTTCCTTGCTGATCTGGAACATGACTGCGAATCCGAGAACCAGCTGGCTAGGCGCGAGGTAGTTCTTCTCGCCATTGATCACAAAGCCCCCGGTGGCCAGGAGCTCTCCTCTTTCGTTCGTCTTCGACACTTGGTGTGCATGAACCCACCACGCGGGCATCAGTGCCTTCGACTCCCACGCCTTTGAAGTGGCGACCGAAAGACTCCCTGCCTGCGACAGGGTCCCTGGAGGGATTGGTGCATCGGGCGTCCCCTGCCTATTCTTCACAATGACTGGAGTGGCTCCGTCAATATCAGCATGGACGAAAACGTCTCCCTTTTTGAGATAACGTCTGTAAAGGACTTCAGTCTGGTGCGTGTCGCGACCACTGTTTTCTCGATTAGTGGACAGGACGACATGAAACAAATTAGCACTTAGATAGTTGTTTTATACTCACCCCAGAACCAAGTACCCGTCAGAAGAGATGAAGAACATGTACTTCTCAAACCAGAAAGGCTTCCGCGCTGGCCTCAAAATTTGCTTCTCCTGTTTGAGATTACGCTTAAGATCCTCGGTGACTTTCTTTTCCTGACTCTTGAGCGCCTTCTCAGACGACTGGATCGTCTTTTGCTCTTTCACCGCCGCAGCCTTCTTCTGTTCGTAGTACTGGGTAGCATTGGCCCATGGCGATAGACCCAGATCGATATCGATCTCCAGTGTTCGAGAAGGGCGTTGTGCTGCTTCCCGCTTTGCTTCGATATCGCTGTCGTCCTCGGAATCTTCTTCTTCCGAGTCAGAGTCGTAGGCTTCATCTTCATCCTCCTCCGCCTCATACGTGGCTTCTCCTAGGACCAGTGTTATTGTATTCTCGTGAAGTTTCAAAGGAAGCTTGATGATCTTCGCGACCGGGTTGTTTCTGCCCTGCTCCATCTCGATCAGCCGTGCGATTTCCACCCAGTCCATGCCTTGAGCAATAAGTCCGTTGACGGCGTCTATGGTCTCCTGGACCCGATACACGTTGGCCTCGATCGCTTCTGCTTTGCGGATGTGAAGCTCTTGCGCCTGCTTGAGAGCCCCGACGCGCTTCTCATGCTCGATCCTGGCCGCCTCCAGCTTCCTTTTCGCAGCTTCTTCGTGCTCTGTCAGCCGAGATTCTAGCTTCTGCGACTCGATCGACGAGAAATACTCGTCAACTGTGTTGTTGAACCTGTCGAACTCCAAGATCGTGAACCCGGGCTTGCCTTCAAACTGTCGAGGCTTGAAGGGATGAAAGTCTTCGTACAGCAGTTTCTTCTGCTTTGAAGCAGAGGAATCCTCCCAGGCTTGCTGCTCCGCCGACTTGCCGTCGTCCTTTGCCACTATATACCCTGGATGTTTATCGCCCACAGAAAGCTGTTTCCTGATTGTATCGGCTTCCTCCAACACCTCCATGACCTTTTCGAGAAGATGCTGGTCCTCCAGGACCTGCTCAGGGCGTATGTCGGAATCAAGCTCTCTGCCCGCAATCGCATGGTCCAGCAGCAGCGGGGGAAATTCTGGGAAGCCCTGCGACAATGCCTTCCTCAAATAATCTCCCTGCTTCTTTTTCGTCTTCTTGGGCGCAGTCTCCGCAGCTTCCGCCTCGATCGCCTTTTGTAGCGTCTGTTTCAACCGCTCCTGAGATAACTCAGGAACTCCATGGTAATTCTGCTTATTTGTGACCGTATAGTTCAATCCGACCTTGACTTCCTCCTGATCGCCACCGGCAGGCACCTGGCGGAAGAGCGCGACGATCTTGTAATCACCGTCCGTGAGAATGATGTTACCGCCGGCGAAGAATTCGAGAAACAAGTGGTAAAGGCCATCGCTGAAGACAATGTCGATGATTCTATCGGTCCCGATCTGAGAAACGGAAGTCACCCGTCTCGTCTTGAGGAACTTGCGCAAGCGACTCACGAAGCCGGAGGGCGCGCTCGCGGTGGTGCGCGAATACTCGGTGAGATGACATCGGAAACCGGAGTCGACAATGAACTGTCTGCGATGGTCCGGTTTGGCAAGTTTGAAGAGGAAGATGCGCTAGTTAACCCGGGGGTGTTAAGTCAGCGATTGTAAACCTAGTATAAACACGAATTTACCAGGGACGTTCCTTACCGAAGAAAGATCGTAGATATTCGAGACGCGCAGGCCGGTCAGCGCGGCGTTGAGCTCGAGGGAGATGACCTTGACATCCAAAGACGAAAACCTCTGCTTCATCCTTGGATATCGTCTATTTTCCTCCCGATCCGTCCTCTGTCTGTCTTCTTTCTCTGTCTTTTTTTTGTCCCCACGCAAGTTGTTCCTTTTCCGAAAAAACGCGACAATTGCACCTTGAAAGCAGGAGGGACAGGAAGGTCAGTATTGGTGCCAGAGGGAGAGAAAGATGTCCTTTCTATTCCTCTGTCAACATTGAATGATTGGAAAAGCTGGCAAGAGAGAGGGACAGGGAGAGATGGCTACTGCAGTGCAAGAGAGGAGGGGAGACCACCCTCAGTTGTTCCTCCGTGACGTATGCGGGGCGGAGCGGACTTTTTGGTGGGTGGATTTGGTTATAAATCAGACGACCGCGTCTAATTAATTAATTAAGCATCTATTTCTATGCAACGTAAGGACTTCATCAGTAGAACAATTATGGTCTGCAAAATATGAATTTTTCACTTTCGTTTTCAGAGTCCCATTGTCAAAATAGGTGGAAAGTTTATGGGCAGGTTTCTGCGTGATCGCTAAAAAAGAATCCACTATCACCGAATGTTTGCTCAACTCCTTGATTCTTGCAGGTTCAACAGAGCATGGATCGAAAAAGACAATCGATCATAAAGGCCGTATCTTTGAATTCTGACCTCGTGCTTTTACCTAGCATGAAAAAAAAACAAACACACACACACACACACTGTAACTCTATGGATCATGAGATAACTCCCCTTCACTAGCAAAGAGGACACAGAAACATTCAACCATGGGCTATCAGAATGAAATAATGACAGCAAACATATTAAAAAGAAAATCGCGCCAAGCCCAGCTTTTCTCGCCCAAAAGAATAAAAAATGGGAATTAATGGAGTCTTTCAACAAGCGATGCGCAATGAAAAAAACAAGACTGAACAAACACTCCCTGATTTCCCCGAACAGAAGAGAAATCCCGGTAAGGGACGCTACAGTCCCTGCCGTAAACCCTCGGCCAGTCTCCGCTTTCCAAACTCCCATGCATTCAGCAGACCCTGCTCGGACAGGTCGATGCTCTTCATGTTGGGCACGTCAGGGGCCGGGGCGCGGCTGACCCGCGAAGCGATCAGGACGGGGTCGGTCTCGAGAATGATGCCGTCGTCGATGATCTCGTCCACGGCAAGGGCAACCAGGTCATAGTTTTCGACAATCGTCCGTTTATCCGTTGCGCCTCTGTTTTGACAGGAATCCGAGTCAGTGAGGGAATTCAGACAGATAATATACAATGAAACGTGGAAAGCAGGCAACGCACTTGAACAAAATGCCCAAAGTATCCCGCAACGACAGCACGACGTTATACAGCAAAACTTCGTTCTCCTCCGCGCTGCCCACCACGTACAGCATCACATCGCTCTCGACTTTGAACACGACAACCCGGTTGTCGTACAGGATCACGTCGCTTGTCGACTTGTTCGTCTTCTCCATCAGGCCCTTCTCGAAGGCCTTCTGCTCCTTGACGGTCGGATAGGGGTTCGCGCCGGGGTAATTGGTCGCGTTGGGTGCTGTGCCCGCCGGCGGGTGCGGTGGTGAGTAGTATTTGGCGAAGATGCGGGAGTGGTCATCGGTGGACATGATCAGCACCGCATTGACGGCGAAGAGGGAGAGCGGACCGGGCATGGTGGGCAACGTAGAAACCGGTGTATCTTTCCTTCGAGGCCTTCTCTCCTGCTTGTGGCAGAATGCCCGGTGGTGATGTCTGGATGGGTGATGTCTGTCTCCGACGGGACTTCGCAGCGTGGCCGATCCCGCTTGGGCGAAGATGGTTGGTCGGCTGGCTGGCTGTCTGCGGATGCGCCCCAACGTTGTTCCGGAGAAGCAACACAACTCCAACAAAGATCGAGTTTAAGAATGCTACATGATATCAAGACTACAGAGAAGCAGGATAATCAAAGCTAGTAATCAGAAATCCAATTTATTTAGATCATTCTCCTAGAAACTACTTTGACAGCATAACTCACAAACAGGTTACCTCAAGCAATCCCAATTGCAGATCCTCATAGAGCAGAGATAAATTGATATCAATTGCAAGGAAGATAGTAGCTTGTAGCTACCGCCAGCCTCATCACGGCTGTAGCCCAAGACCCGTCGTATTGGCCGGTGACAAGTTCTCACCGCCAGAGGCTTCCAATCCAATCGGGGAGTAAACAATAAAGTTTATCATACATCACACAAGGCGCAGAAAGAGAAGACGAGAACATTAAAAACAGATAACACATGAGATCAATGGGTATTTAACAGATCGAAGAGAAAAAAAAATCCTCAATTCGCACCTTCAGACAGACAGAATAGACCGATAAATAACGGCGGCATTACACATAAGCTGAAATGATGTTCTCGTGACATGGCAAGGAAATATTAAAAAACACTAACACGCAGAAATAGCAAAAATATCGAAATCAAGATCAGGAGTGGACACTCTCGTCCTCTTTAGCACGGCCGAACCAGGGGATCCAGCTATTGCGATTGGCCTTTTTCTTGGCAGCCTCGTCTTCTTCCTGGTTCTCTTGGACCAGTCGCAGCGGCCGCAGCTTGTTCTGCATCATCACGGCACCCGTGTAGTTGGTCATGCCACTGCTGTTGCGGCTGGGGGGAGTCGAAACAGCTCCCGTCGAGCTGACTTCGGCATTGGCATCGCTGGAGACACTGTCAGAGCTACTGAGTCTCTTGCGCTCGGGCTGGCTGCTCTGAGATGGAGCACGCCTGCCAGCGCCGACGCCCGAGATGTAGTTGGAGCCGAAGATGCCACTCTGTCGGGAGCCCGGTCCCATGGTGGTCGGACTCATGGGCCCGCCAGAAGCACTGCGAGCGCTCGAAGGCCCACGGTACATCTGACCGACGACCGCGGCCGCCGTCCCGTCGGTGGGTTGGTCGGAGCGAGTCCTGCGGTGGGCTCGGATAGACGGGGCGCGAGTCAGAGGAATGCTAGGAGCCGTCTCCGGATTCTCAAACGCAGAGGGAGCCGAGGTGGGCGCCTGCATGACGCTGGACGGGCGGGGTTTAGGCCGAGGGCGGTTTGTTGTTTGACCCGTCACGACCGATTTGGCTCGCTGCAGAAGGGTGGAAGATTGGCCATCTTTCTCAGGAGGGGCTGGTGGAAGTTCCTTGTCGGTCTTTGAGGTAGTGGTGGTGGGGGCCGGATTCTCATTCTTGTCCAGAATCTTTTCGAAGCCTTCGTGCTGCAGGAGACGGCCAATAATTCTCTCGATGTACAGAGTCAGGGCCTTGTTCTGGTCCTTGAGATTCCTGATCTCTGCCTCCAGTTTGCGGATCTCCGCCGCGCTCCCTTCACCCACCGACTCGAGCTCATCCGCCAGAGAACTTTGGCGGCCTTGGGAACCTCCTGGGGCAGCATTGTGTAGGAAATCGCCTTTCGTAAAATCACCGTTCAACGTCTTCTCGCTCAGCAGCAGCTGGTAGCTCTCGTTGTCTTCCATCAAACGAGCATTGGCCATCCGGGCCTCCAGGAGTTCTCGTTCCAGCTCCTGCTGGCGACCGCCGCCCTTGTTCTCCAACTCCACGAGCTTGATCTGCGATTCTGCCAGTTCCAGCCGTAGAGATTCAATCAACTTGTCTTTTTGTAAGAGTAATTGCGAGTTGTTCCGGGAAGGGCTGCGCTCTAGCTGAGAGGAAGGAGCAAATTGTCCGTTGTCAACGTCTGGAGAGGATCGACTGCGAAAGCTGGCTACACAGAGGATCAGCACGAGGGATATTCGGCGAAGCTCTGGGAAACTTACATGATCGAGAAACATTTTTATCACCCTCTGTGTTCGCCCGCTCCTTCTGGGCAAGAGACTCCTTCAGGCGTTGGATAGTCGCCTGCAGCTCTTCCTCCCGACTCGCCTGCTGTTCCTTGTCCTGCAACATAGCATTACGCTCCCGCTCGTGCGCTTGCTCCAGGTCACGCAGCTGGCGAGCATGCTCCCGGATTTCCGCATTCAAGGCTTCAATCTTGCTGTCCTTCTCATGAGCCTGGTCCTCGAGCCTTGTTTGTTCTGCAATCGCCTCATCCAGGCGCACCTGGAGGACCTCGAGCTGCTTCCGATACTCCTCCGAAGCGCTTTCAGCCTTCTGCAACTGCTCCTTCAACTCCTCGATGAGGGCGGCATTCTGTGCCCGCGCTTCCTCGTCGGACGAGTCATTATTCGTGACCTTGGGAACACTGGACACGCTGAGATTCGATCGACCAGGCTTCCGGGCTGCTGCACGAGCCGACACTGGCGAAGCGCGACCGGATGGGGTTCGTTGAAGGCCGTTGGTGGACTTGGATGGACTTCGGGAGTGTGTGCCAGGACTGTCACCGGTGGAAGACCGGGAGCTGGTCCCATTTGTTCCAGTCCCGGGTTTCTTGGGTGTCGCAGACATGTCGAGAGACACCGAGGGTGATTGCTCTAACGACACGTCCGGGTTCGATCACAACCTGCGTATCTGGAGTGTTGAAGTGGATGACCTGGGACTATGGTGTTGAAGGCGGACTCGTGGCGATGATCGACCCCTGTGGCTCGAGGCGGTGACAAGGCACTAAATTCGGCTCGACAACACAATTGGCTGAGTGATGCGTTGGCCGCAAAACGATTCTCGAATGTGAGAGATCAGCTTGGAAACGATGAAAGAGAACACGAAGGTTGGCGACGACAGAAGGGGCTGTTTATAATTTTATTACTCGGGCCGCTGAGGTGGCCGGCGACAACGTCTAATAGTAGCCAAACGCGTTGTTT
Organism: Rasamsonia emersonii CBS 393.64; assembly: GCF_000968595.1. NCBI lineage: Eukaryota > Fungi > Ascomycota > Eurotiomycetes > Eurotiales > Trichocomaceae > Rasamsonia > Rasamsonia emersonii. Next base: position 8,838 of record NW_013563162.1, read on the forward strand.
CCGCATGCACGGGCTTGGGACGGCCATACAGAGTTACAGACAGGATGCTGTCCCTGTGCTGCATCCGTAGCCGGATTCCAATGAGAAGGGGTTCTTATTGGATGTGACTCTCAATAACCTACTGCGTGGACCGGTAATATTTCTTATTATTAGCATCCTACAGGGCCGTTTATGCATTTCATTCCCCAGGGAACGGCAAGGGAACGGTCTCCGGGGGACCCAAGCCGCATCCACCAGCGGTCATTGGGATCGACCATGCTGACACCAGGCCAGCGATGCTTCCACGCTCCGCCACGGCCAGCAGTGGCACTCCTTTGTTCCTTTAATATCTTCTTTGTGCCTCACGAGTGGATCGTGATGATGGCACTGCCCCTTTGAGCGGCGGGCCTGAAACAGGCAGGCTGCCAGCATGACGCACGATTCGTACGAGCTGATTACTAAGGTCGAGTCACCTGACTTGGGCAAACAGTGCAAACAGCAGACCCAAAACGGCATCCGATGGAGAAACGTTTTCCCGCGTCCCGCTGAGTAAGCACAGCACAACGGGTCGTCGCTTAGGGTTTAGGGCTTTGCCACAATACGCGATTAGCGGCTTGCTTTGAAATCAAACTGGGGCAGACCTGCCAGTGACTTCAACCCTCCCGGCCGTCGTCCATCTTTCCATCTCCAACTCCCGTCGACCGTTCGCAGGAAGTGCAGTTTCCATTTCCAGCCGTCAAGATGGCCCGTCGTCCTGCGAGGTGCTACCGCTACTGCAAGAACAAGGTGCGTCTGGCGTGTTTCACGTGTGGTGTTTTTTGATTTTCTCCCATTTGGAGTTGAGGATTGTGGGGATACACCCGGGAACCAGCACGCCCATGTCCAGACGACTTGCTCCTCGAATTTATAATAACTGAACGAGTTATCGTGAACGAATTCGATCGAGATACTGACTGTGTCTAGCCCTACCCTAAGTCGCGGTTCAACCGCGGTGTCCCCGACCCGAAGATCCGTATCTATGACCTGGGTCGGAAGAAGGCCAGCGTCGATGACTTCCCTCTGTGCGTGCACATGGTCTCGAACGAGTACGAGCAGCTGTCCTCTGAGGCTCTCGAAGCTGCCCGTATCTGCGCCAACAAGTATGTCTTGGATTGTATCAATGTCAATTTTTTTTTACATTACTAATACACTGCAGGTACCTGGTGAAGATGGCCGGTAAGGAAGGTTTCCACCTTCGTGTCCGTGCCCACCCCTTCCACGTCGTGCGGATCAACAAGATGTTATCGTGCGCCGGTGCCGATCGTCTCCAGACCGGTATGCGTGGTGCCTTCGGCAAGCCCAACGGCTCCGTGGCTCGTGTGCACATCGGCCAGATCCTTCTGTCCGTCCGCACCCGTGACGCCAACCGTGCGATCGCCGTCGAGGCTCTGCGCCGCTCCATGTACAAGTTCCCTGGTCGCCAAAAGGTCATTGTGTCGAAGAACTGGGGCTTCACGCCTCTGCGCCGTGAGGAGTACGTCAAGCTGCGCCAGGAGGGCCGTGTCAAGAACGACGGTGCCTACGTGCAGTTCCACCGCCAGCACGGCCTGATTGAGGAGAACATCAAGCGCTTCCCTGAGGCGTACGAAAACGTTTCTCAGGAGGCATAAATGAAATGACGGTTTTTGATGTTTTTCCACGGGCGGAGTTGTACTGGTTCGGTCTGAGGTAGTTGGATTATATCGGGGTTTCTACTAGGAAATCGAATTTGTATCTACTATGAATGCAATCTACCCAGACGGCTACACTCCTGAAATAGCTGCACTCGAAGTATGCAGATAGTCAGATTGACCCGTAGGATATGCCGTCAGGCCGGAAGCATACATTCTCGTGGCCTGTCAATATGCTAGAGAATAAACGACCGACTACACACGCTGATCAATAGTACGTCAAGTCACAAGTATATGATATCAGTTATCACTGTACTTGGACCCTCAATAAGCAGTCAATGAAGAATAACATAATCTAAATACACCTCCCGCTTCAGCTAGAATAACTCTCTCCTCCTCCTACCCATATGTCATCCTCTATCCATCTACATTCCCACCATTGTCGGTCTTAACTACACCGTCACCGCCGCCAACACACTAACAATCACAGCCAGCCAGTTCCTATCACCATTCAACCCATCCGAAGCAGCATTCACTGATGGACTCGCCGCCGGCGCCGCCGATGACGACGACGACGACGATCCCGGATTCGCACTCTGGCTAAGAACCCCTCCCTGGACCGTCGGCGGCGACACACTGGTACCCGTATTCGTGGCAGCAGCTTTGTATGCGCTGAGGGTGTTACCGGAGGACCTGGAGGGAGTAACACAATTAGCAAGATCGGAAAAATAATAATAAAAAGAAAGATGTAAGGTGAGGGTAGACATACGGCGGATTAATCACCATCGCCATACCAGCCTGGCAGTGCGAGAGCTCCGTCTGCGAACAGTATAGCCAGATGGGGGTTGTGTCGTTGATGGTTATTGTGAACATTGTGCTCTATAGAGTACGACATAAATCAGTATCATCTATATGCATAGGGATAGTGATATACTAACAGCAACACCATCCCTACTCGGCACAAACCCACTGAATATGCCTCCTTCCCCACCATTAATCGGCGTACAAGGCTTATCAAAACTCGACTGCACAACCGAGTGGTTGAGCGGATAAAAGTGGAAGTTGACTTTGTCGCCGACGGCGGCCGTCAGAGTGTCGGGCGTGAAGGTGAGGCCGTTTTGCCCGACGGCGACGTCGTGGACGGTCGTATTCGCTTTAGTATTTGGAGAAGATGCGGGAGAAGAAGTTGTGCTGGTGGTGGTGGTGGTGGTGGTTGAGGAACTACCACTATCTCCGTATCCGTATTGGGCGTGGATGGTTGGTGAAAGGGAGAGGAGGGAGAGGAGGAAGAAAGTGGATTTCCGGATGGGCATGGTGGTGAGTGGTATGATGGCAATTGAATTTGGCTGTCTGTGTCCTGTATTGTCGTCGATTGTGGAGTATATATAGTATCGATAGGTGTAGACGTTATATAAGATCAGTCGTCTATGTGAAAATACGAAGAGGATAATCAATGAGTTGTTGAACAAGCTGAGTATAAATAATGATAATTATAACGATGAAAGTGTCAGTATGTCTGTCCTCTGATCCATTCAGTGAGGAAATTCTATACGATATCTACTACCCCAATACGGTATATCGAGAATACCTAATCGAGACATATTGTATGTTTCGCTTCCCTAGGCACTCAGCACTCAGGACAACACTCAATACAGCAATACGCTGGCAATCTAGCAGTTTGATACGCACAGCATCAGATATAGTTAGTACAATTCCATTTCTACGATGAGTAGAGGCTAGAATATGTCCCAGAGTAGGTCCAAGCGCATCGCATAGCATAGCATAGCATGCCATACCTAGCTAGGTAGGTAGTTATGATCGTACGGAGTATCACATCAGATAAACGAAATGCCGGTTCAATCTCGACCCAAATCCTGGGGCTGAGCTTATCCCCCAGCGTCCACATCGCCACATCACTACCTGCCTAGGTAGGTATATAGCCTAGCGGACGATCCATCGTGTATACGGTAGTTGACAGATAGCACGGACCTCTTCTTACTCGTTTAGGGCAAACGATGAAAGTAAAATGATGATGTCTGTGAGTCTGTCTTCTACCTGACATTCTAGGTAATAACTACTCTACTCTGTTTACGGCTAGAGTCCTGACATAGGATGTATCATTGTTTCTGGCTATCGAATCGAAGCTTAGGTGTGTATATACCAGGCACGCACGTACGATCATGTAGGCTGTGGTATGTATGCATGGTATGGCCTGGCATAAGCTTACTCTATACATCTACAAGGCTTACAGGTTTTCTTCGCTACACTGTTATTATCTACTTTCCAGACAGACATCCTAACAATATCCAATTCTTTAACTATCCCTTTTGCAGAATTGTCCCAATATCCATTGCTAATTAATACCTACTCACACACCTAAGAAACTTTTTGTTTTTAATTCCTGACAAAAGCACGTGGCAGTGCGCAATAATACATAAAGAAATTAAGTTGACAGATGACAGATGACAAATAGCTAGACGGAAGCCCCAGGAAAGACAAATACAAAGACAGAAAGTTAAAAAAAAATTTCCCCCACAAGAATTATTAAAATAGAGTTGGCAGGTGTAAATAAGGTGCCATCTGTAGATAGACTATTTCTGCTTACTTCCCATTTCCAGTATATGCGCTTCTTGGCTTACGGTTATTATCGGGTGTGTACTGACATTGACACTGAGCCTGGTATTTTTATTATTGGAGTCGATAATTTCTTTTTGTGATTGTGTATTAATTATTATTGGCTAAACTAAATTATGGATATGGATATAGGTATCTTCTTTCAAAATCACAGGGACCTGTTATTATTCTGTATACAGTGAACTTCTTCCCGTCTGTCAGTGCAGGGTAATTCAAAATCGTATAGACATCTGTATTTTTTTTATATTACTGGATAAGACGGTTAGAGATTCTGCTTACAGTCAAATAAAAAAATATTTATATTTCGCTGGAATAGACGACATGTATGACAAGGAGAGCCGGATGGGAGCAAAGAAAGGAAAAAGAAACCGCGAATTTTATTAGAATATTCCCCGTCTAAAACCCACCATCCATCAAAAGCCAAATATTACAGTAATCCCTTCCACATCTGAAAGAAAGAAAGAAAGAAAGAAAGACGCACAGACAGACCTAGTCCAGTAATAACAGTACAGTACGGCGTACAGAGAGTCAGTCAGTCAGCCCAAGTCCCAACGTGGCTGTGCAGATGAACGACAACCCGTTCCAGAAACAGCCCGCCAATATTATTAATACATATTTTGCATTCATGTCGATCTGACCGCAGAACTATTAATACAGTACAATCTATTTATTCTACTTCTCGCGTAATACCTAAAGTGGAAAGACTGCTCACGGACAGGGATGGAGATATATACATACACCTACCTGATTAGGTATGTAGGTTCATAGAAATAAAAAGCTTATTATTATCAGCATTATTACCTTCCCTGCAAATATGATCAGATACCCTACCTAGGTACGGGTAAGATGGAGTGGCTATGCAGCCGATTAGGCCAGCTTGCTTATGATATTCCAAAGTTATGTAGGTAGGTAGGTACATACATGCCCGCGCAGGTCAAGAATATTATTATTTATCATTCTCGGCAGATATATCCCCTGTCATGCTACGTAGATCCGCTTGTCTATCGGTCAAGCAAGCTGACCTATGGCATCTGTATCTACCTAGCAACCTAATACGCGTACTGGGCTGTGCAGATGCAGTGCATGTTCATGTTCATGTCATACTAGTTGGATCTACGTAGATAAGATTGCTTTTTTTTTTTGCTTTTGCACTGACTTGATCTGGCATATCCTTTCCTTCCTTTTCCAGGGATGTATCCCTTTCTGTCCTACATGATCAAAAAAGGAAGTTCGTAACTGGACTGGACTGGACTGGTTGGTACTGACGACGACGACGATGATGACGATGATGATGACGCATGTCCTGTATGCACAGTACATACGTATGCAATCAGTCAATCAGTTAGTCAGTCGATGAATCCGATTCATAGCTGCTTGCAGATTGTGTTACCTCGTCTGGACTGCCTAGTAGGTAGGCAGGTAGGTAAGTAGGTTAGGCGGTTGTTTGTGTTTATAATCATAACTATTTATAAAGACTCCTTCCTGGGAGGAGGCATATTCACCTTTTTCTCTTCTCTTCTCTTCTCTTACTCTTCTTCTTTCCATTCTCTCTTTTTTTCCCGAAAAGAAAAAGTATCGACGTAGTAGTGTTTCTCTTCTGACTATTTTTGTCTCGATTTGACGTTGTTCACTTCTCTTTGTCGTTCTTCCTATAGATTATATATAAGATATATTCAGTCTTGCAAGATGGGCATACTTAGCTCAGGTATGTCATTCCAACACACTGCAACAGCAAGTGATACCATACGTAGGATACGATATAGCATGTACCTGGACAGAGTTAACTAATCATCTTGATGTCTTCAGCAAGACTCGCCCTGCTACAAGCAATAGGCCTGGTCGCACTCGCATCATCATCACCACCACCACAATCCCATCCATCAATCCCAACAACAGACTCCATATCCTCCAGCTCGACAGACCTCACCAAACGCCACCTCTCCTACACAACACTCAACACCTACCGCAAAGCCCACGGCATAATCATGGCCCTCTGCTTCGCCGTGCTCTTCCCCGCCTTCGCACTAACACTCTACATGGTGCCCTACTCCAAGACCGCCTCGCGCATCCACGCCCCGCTGCAGCTGCTCACGCTCGCGCTCGCTATTACCGGCCTGGGCCTGGGCATCCAGATCGCGCAGTCGTTCCATCTTTTGCACGAGGAGCACCCTGTCATCGGCCTCGTTGTTGTCGTGTACATGGTTGCTTGTCAGCCGCTGATGGGGTATTTGCAGCATCGGCATTTTGTGAAGCGGCGCAATAGCAGCGTATTTGGGCATTTACATCGCTGGATTGGGCGCGCGATGCTCGTCCTTGGTGTCGTCAATGGTGGGTTGGGGTTGAAGATAGCTAGGAAGGAGGCCGGGGACCAGGGCGCTTCTCGAGGAGTGGTGATTGCGTACGGAGTCGTCGCTGGCGTCGTGGGTGTTGTTTATCTGGTTGTTGTCTTGGGAAGCAACTTTGTCAAGTCGAGGAGGTCGGCTGGTAGTAAGGAGAAGCATACTGCTTCGTCGGCGTGAGATGAGACAGTGACGTCCATATGGATTATAGCATAGTGGACTTTACATAACGAGATAGATTGCTCGACTCGGCAGGACTGGTGTATAGAAGGATAGTGAGGAGATGGTAATCTGACTGACTATGATTTATTTCTGAACTATATCTGATTCTCAACGCGAATAGATTATATTTACTACCCACAAATGAATACTCGAATCGCTTTATGTCCGTGTAACATCATGCAGTACATACATCTAGAGGATGAATCAGGCATCCACACATAACGACCATTACTCTGACAACTCCGCCGGAAAAAAAAAGAAGAGAAAGAAAGAAGAACAAGAAGAAAGAAAGAAAGAAAGAAAGAAAGAAAGAAGGACAACGAAAAGGAGATCGAGATTTATGTCGAAATAATAGAATACGAAATAAGAAATAGATAAAAATTGTAGTGGAATCAAGCGAGGTGAAAGGGAAAGTCGAGATGAAGAAATTCAAGGAGCAGCCCCCGGCTGAGCAGAGAAGATAGACGAAATATCAATAGAGATAATAAAACGAATCAAGAAATCTAGAGTCCCTCTCAACTCTAGCAAATCTATACATCTGATGCCCTGTCGTCTTTCATGATCCTCCTGACAATAACTCCATACACGTCATCTGTATCCTGATTCCTCAACGCCGAAAACCATACCCGATAGCTTAACAATCATTATCGTTGCGTTCGTCTGCATCATGCTTCACCCCAAGCTCCCACACCAGGGCCGCCTACCGAGATCACGGCGCTGCCACTGCCGACACTCCCCCCGATGTCCCAGTAGTTCCGACTCGAGCCGCTCCCCACGCCAGTGAGCGTCCGCTTCGCCGACACCTTGGTGCTCTGGCTCGCGCAGCTCGAACTCGGCCGGCGGAAGTGATGCCGCGCAATCGGTGAGGAGGGATTTCCACCGGAAATCATGCCGGGATGGGGTTGCGTCCGCAGGTGCAGCTGGCGCTGAAATTGGGCCTGGTTTCGAGCCTGCAACCGGGCGTGGGCACGCGCGACCAGGGGATGGTGCTGCCGGATGACGGCCGCGCGGCGTGATGCGTCCTGGTCGGTGGACAGCGTCGACTGGCCGCTACCGGCACTTGCGTTGCTGTTCCCTCCACGCCGGAAGCGGTTGCGGAGGTATCGAAAGACCATCATCACATCCAGCTCGCGCTCCCAGTACTCATGCTCCTGCTGCAGACGTGCAGACTCCGATACCTCAGCAGGCTCGACGGGATTCGAATCTGCAGTGGCATCTGGGGCAATGTCATCTTCTTCAATGCCCCATTGGGCTGCATGCTCTGCCGTCTCCGGGTCGCGCAAGGTAGGAGGGAAGTGCGGGGAAAAGGTCGACGAGTAGGTGTTGCTATCCGGCGTGACTTGGGACGTTCTGGACTGGGGATCGGTTTCAGTGCGTGAGACAGGAATACCAGCGTAATAGTCCGCTGGAGAATCAACATTCCGCAAGTACGTGCTAAACGCGCCGGGATGTTCCCAGATCTGGTGAACCAAGATGCCCAATTCTCGGGCAATTCGCTGGAGCAGCCGTTCTTGCCAGACGTCATTGTCACCAGGCACATTCTTCATATCTTTCATCTCGCGGTCCATGTCCTCAGGCAGGATGGGACCTGGTTGCTGCTCCTCAGAGGATGTTGATCTAGAATCCGTCTCAACGAGCGACTCTCCCAGGATGACCGACAGCAACGAGTCGTCGATCCCGATCAAGTCTCGAATGACCTTGCGCGTGATTCGACGCCAGAAGGACTCTTCAGAATTCGAGTCACCCTGGGAGGATGCAGTCTCTGTCGACGACGATGATGATGCCGTCGTACTCATGGCCCTCGTTTCAGAAATACTGCCGAGGACATCGCGCCGGGACGCTGTCCGGTTGCTTGCCAAACTCGCACGACTGTTTCGTCGCTGGTGTCGCCTTGTCTCTCGCTCGATTTCTTGTAACAGAATCCTGCCCTGTTCTATTCTCCATTTCTCGATGCGTTGCCATCGCTCGCGCTCGGCGTTATCGGCGTCGCGCTCCTGCAGCGCATCCAAATGCCGTTGTACACTAGAGCGGCGTCGACGCGTGACGTCTCCCTGGCGGTGCGGATTGTACTGCTCATACCGCCACAGCTGGTCCTGGATGAGCTGGTCCGACGCGTGAAACGAGCCCAGTCCATCGTGGGTGGGCAGTACCGGGTAAGAGGAATCGGGGAGGTTGGAGTCGCGGAAGGCATGGAGGCCATCATCCAGGCTGTCTAAGTCGGTCGCGTCTTCCTCTAAGGGCTCGTCTAGATCGTCGTCGCCCTCATCCTCCGACTGGTTCAAGGACCCAAAATCACTCAGTCGGGACAGGCCAGCTGTCCGGGGCGTACGGTCAGTCGAGTCGGTGCGGGTGCGGGCGGTGGAGGAGGGTTGCGACGGGGAGAACAGAACCCATTCCTTGGAATCCTCGTCCTGCTGGCGGGATTCTGCCGATGAGATGTCGAGGGCGGGGGGCCTCTCTCGCCGGGAGTAGGATGCCTGGTGGGGAGCCTGAGCTGGCAGGCGGAAGGCCATTGCGATAACGACTGGCGGAGCAGATCAGAATCGTGCGTGTCTCTCCAGTCGCAGAAATGGCGACTGGAGGAGAGGAATGCAGATGGAAGAAGCGGTTCGAAGAGTCGATTCACAGCGAAACGACCGCAAGGACAGACGTGACCGGGTCAGGACGAGTCTGGGGTCATGTCTTGACGTCGATCCCGATGATGCAGGGCGGGTCCCGTGATGGGGCCGCGATAAGCCGGATTAGGCGGGGACCAACTCTATGCACGCGACCAAAGAATGGGATTGGGATAAGGATACGCAGAAGGAGTGTCTCCTTGTTGGAAATCCCTGGGAAGACGCCAGGAGTCGTTCGAGGCACCGATAGTAATAAATAGACCCGGAGGAGTGATGGTTGTGGCTGCCTCCTTGCTGCAGACTGCAGACTCGCGTGCCCAAGGATAGTGGAGAGGATAACGATAAGACAGTAGTAGATTGTGACTATTGTCAAGGTCAGGACAATAAACAGAAAGAAATCACAATCAGAGAGTGCTACGCCAGGAAAGAAATTTATAGAAAAATAATAAATTGATTTATCTATACAAATAAAAAGCCACAGCCCTTGGCCCCCTGCTTAGCGCAAGGCCAGCAACAACTTAGGTGATCAGCGCAGAGACTGACGCGACGGATCAGACTGCTGGATGACTTCATGGATGCTGGCTGGTGGTGTGACTCACCGGCAGCCTCCTTTGGTCGGAAGAACACGGATCCTCGCTCAGATCTGGAGATATTGATACATAGACATCGCTTGACAGCTGCATGGCTGGACATGACGATGACTGTATGCTGACGTGATGGCGGGAGTTTCTGCGATTAGGTAATCAGGGGTCGTCGCTTGTCGGACCCGTCATATTTGGATTCCTGTGATCCAGAACATTCAGTAGAAAATCATTAATAATTGGCTTGTACATGTCAGCATTTGTTTCATCTTCTCATGCCCAAGCCCTGGCGATGCGGAAAGTGGCCCTGGTGGATGTTTCAGGTACATGTACTTGACAGTTGGCAACTCGACCAACGGTGCAGCGGTGAGGCGAACCACCTAAATTCGGGCCAACTGCAGATGATGGATCGCCTTGAATTATTGTTATTTCAGATAGGCTAAATTAAATTGTTGGGCGGCTGAATCGACTGAAGTGCTAATAGGTTAATAGCTGTGCTGTACATCCGCGCTCAGCGCTGACTGCATCAGCTGATCAGGTATCAAAATTCCCAGTCTATGCGATATTATCATCGAGCTCTGTGAATTTTCTACTTGTATAGCAGTACCTAACCACCTGCCTTACCGTACATTAATCTTATGGATGAGTTGTAGAGGAACTGGTTGATTTTTAAAACCTGTCATAGAAGAACTTATCCCAGGTCATACAAAATGGATGTGCTTAAGCCTACTTACCCCTGTACAGCAATACTAGGATATTTACTGCCTACTTGTGCAAAGGATTTACTTACATCCACGTACCTAGCATCAAGAAATATCATTCACTGCCTCCTATCTTACACGAAGTAGGAAGGAGAAATAAATATCCATAATTCAGATCTCAAATCCACCCCTAAAACATCAAATTCACCGATTCCTACTCTCAGTGACTATTGCCTGCAATATAGCTAATGTATTTATTCACTTAGATCTGACTCTGCTGGACATAAATAGCCCATATCTACCCTACAGCCCAGAACTATCCACCCATCTCTCGCAGACCTCGCACCTCTCACCCACGAGGTCAATCCCTCGGACCAGCACCAATCCGCGAATCTAGCTTTTCAAGCACTTTCCTCTTTCTTTCTCATATGCTTCTCTCCTTGCTTCATGCGATATGAGAATGTATACCTACATACATTTACCAAATGGCTGTGAACTGTGGCAGGCATTGCTGTCTACCACGGAGTCGAACACAGTCAGTACCAATCAACTGGCACTGCATGAGATAAAAGAAACTAACAAGTATTTTTGTACTAGTCAATATCTTATTAATCGAGTGATGAAAAATACCATAACAGAATGGAATGAATGATGGCTTCCAGCAGCAGCCCCAGCCCTCCGATAGAAAACAATAAATTTAAGCAGCAGCTTGAGCCAGAGAACGTCACATGGACCCAGAAAACAATAATAATGAATGCCACCTAGATGCCAAGATGCGTGCGCAACTACATGCACAAAAGCAACTCGAGAAGCAGGAGGTCTAATGCGAAAGACACTCAGAACCAGATGGTCAATTAGGAAGAAACTCGAATAAAAAAAATCAAGAAGACGAAACCAATGACAATATTTCCAAGCCAGCTGTTATGAGTTCTAATACTAATACTCACGCAGCTCTATCGTGGTTCTGGCAATTCTGAGTTCGTTAAAATCGAACTCTTTCCTCTCCACTTTCCATCTTTCTTATTTCGAAATGGAGTGGAGCAAAAAAATTAAAAAAAAAGAATGCATGACATGTACTGTACTGTATGTACATGCACAGTACACAGAATTATGTAACAGCGTGCGTGCTGTTGGCAGGGAGCATATCCTGTGGATTTCAGCCAATAGTGCTTCATTTCCCCTCGTCTTTCTCGCTTATTTATTCAATGTCCTTCAATTTCTCAGCGATCTTTCGCTTGCTGGCCTCCTTTGTCATGTCTTCTTGACTCCTCGCGCTGGATTCACGGCGAGGTTGCGCGTGCGGGGGTCCCAATGACTCTTTGCTTTTGCTTTTGCTTTTTTTTCTCTGGCAAGCTCTGCTATTATATACTTAGGTGCTGTATAAGTACTGTATTTTTACTCTTTTTTGTCAGTGTCCAATTCAAGCCCGGCCCATTGCAACTGGAATTGGACAATCAGTCCGGTGTTTACATCCTCTCTCTCTCTCTCTTTTTTTTTTTAAGGATCATTGTTCCCGTCTTCGTCTACATGTATATCTATCTATACGTCGGAAGTCTTCCTATGATAGGGATTTACAAAAGAAAGAAAAAGAAAAGAAATTCATATCATGTCATGTCATGTTATCTGCGCAAAGCAAGCAAGCAATCATGTGCTAAAAAATAATATCTATAAGAATAAGAAACAGAAAGGAAATGGAACTATCTACATGCAATATGTACATCATATCTTCTCCTGCTCAGGCTCAGCCAACGGCGGCGTAACCAATCCATTCCGCGACACTGCAGTTGCAGTCTGCCCTCCACCGCAGAGACTTTCCTCCACACCAGCCAGAAACATAAGCACGATTTCAGCCGCGATCTTGGCGTCATCGTCGTCTCCATCTCCAGGTATGGCTGCTGCTGCCGCCGACGCACGCCCAATCTGGGCGAGATACGACTCGCGATCGGCATCTGACCAGCCCTGTCGTCGCGCAAACTCAAGACACGTCTCGCGGTTGACCGAGGTATCGAACTCAAAGTGGCCCTGGTAGGTCAGCACGCGGGAGGGATGGTACAGGCCCTGAATCGGGGATTTGTTGGTGCTGCCGATGTTGAGCCATGGCGAGGGAAGAAGGGCGGACCCGGACCCGGACTCAGACTCAGACGCAGTCACGCGATCACCGTGGATGAGCTGGATCCTCATCATCTGCTGACCCTGTTGTCCCGGAAGACGGGCTTCGATCCCCGGAAAAGCGCGCACGAATGCCGGATTCAGTGCGATGGGGTGGATGCCCACTTCGTAGCCGTCTGGGCAGGCGGCGACTGATACATAGCCGTTGTCATGACACTCAGCTTTGTTGCTGCTGCTGCTGCTGTCTTCGCTATTTAATCTCGGATTATGATGCGTAAGCAGCGCCTGAGCGACAATCTGATGGCCAAGCATGACCCAAAGATCCTGACATGCGGATATTCCTCATACACCGTCTGAATGAACGATTGCAAGGGGGCAATCCAGGGGTATAGGTCCAGTCGATAGGCAGAGGCAGAGGAGCCAGTAATGAGGAGAGCGTCGACAGGGCCTAATGGGCCGAATTTTCTTTGAACCTCGTCGTCCTTCGTGTGCTGTCGAGGCTGCGTCCGCAGCAGAGAGAGAGGCGGGAGTGCGCCGCCTACGACGTCGTAGGCCGTCGTATGGACTTCGACTGGCCCGTCAGCAAACAACCCCGATGCGTTCAGTCTTGCGGCAGCAGCCTGGAGTAGGACTCTGAATTGCGAACTGTACAGCCCTCGAGCAGCGTAGACGGTGGGCACGGGGACGTCCGTGTCCAGGACGGCGATGTGGATGCGGCGGGGGGGCATCAGAGCGTAAAGAACCAAAGAAAGCAGCCCCTTCGAACAGATTGACTCTTTTGATAATAGAACGATGTAAGGAGGTCTATTCTATAATTAAAGACAATAAAAAAATGAATGAATGAATGAATGAATAATCGAAAAGCGCACTATCCTGTACAATTGACTTCATTTCAGGAGAAGAAAAGGTTGCGGGGAACAATTAATTAATGGCACCGGATCCGCATGCCCACTGGGGAACTGATAAGATTGCATGTCTTCCCGAAGGGGAAATCCGCTCCTGCTGGGGAGAATAAACAGGCGTGAAATGGTTCCATCTTCATGAGCTATACTATTTCTATCATTTTCACACATGCAGCGGGGGAAAGCCTATATCATGAACAAAATCAAATATTCATTGCAAAGACAATTGGAATAAGGATAATACATTGACATGCAATTACAACCAGACAACATGAAAAAAGAGAAACAAAAACAGTCTATAAAGGTGCCGTACTTTTACTCCGCATCCAGCGGCGCCACCGGCGGCGTGTCATCCACCTGAATGCCGCCGCGCTTCTTCTCGTTGCTGTCCCAGAAGGGCAGTCGCCATCCGCCCTCGCTCTCCGGCGTCGCCAGCCAGAGCCGCATCAGGTGTCTCCGAGGCGCCGGCGGCAGGTGGTCTTTGTAGGCTGTCCGGGCGTGCAGGACGTGTGAGTTGGCCAGGAACTGGATGTCACCGACCTCAAGGATCATGTGCAGCGAGAGCCGCTGGCACGTCTCCTCGAGCACGCGGAGGGCTTCCTGCTGGGCGTCAGACAGGGGCGGGATGAGGCCCTTGTCGGAGAAGCGGGTCAGGGAGCGGACGTAGTAGGGGTCCCATCTGGAAGGAATTAGCAAGAATCAAAGACCAAGCGTATATATGTGTACTCACTTGGTGTAGACACGCGGGTTCTCGCCCCGCTCCAGGTAGATGACGCTGGTGCGGATCCACTCCTCCTGTCCCTTGCTCGTCTCACCCTTGCGGTCAAAGTACCAGATCGGCTCCGACAGGGTCTTGAGCACGTCAGGCCGCTCCTTGTACAGGACGTTGTAGACGTGGTGCGAAGAGACCACGTCCGACTCGCCACCCTCCAGGGCACGAGCAATGCACAGCAATCCAACAATGTCGGAGTCATCTGCGTGGAAGTATTGACTAGAAGCCGTCAGCACCGAACATAATCATCAGAACGAGACCACCTACCGAGCGTTGGTCCGGTAGATGCGGACCTTGTCAATCTGGGTCGGGTCCTCGCCCAGGTCCTTCACGTGTCCTAGGACATGACCACGGCTGTTCTGGCTGACAAAGTAGCCCAGGTACGTGCCCAGGCCCATGTAGGCGACGGCGGACTTGTGGTTGCCCCATTCCTGAACCGGCAGGCCCTTGAAGAGGATGAAGCCTTTGCCATTGAGCAGGTCGTCCCGCAACTCCAGCAGGAACGGGCCCAGCTTCGGCAGGGGGAAGTTGCTCTGAATCGTCTTAGTCGAAGTCCGTAAGGCCAGTCAGGCTGAGAAACATACCTTGGAGATGCCAGTCAACGGGGTGCCAGAGGCAATGAACTTGTCGGCCGTCGTGCTGAGTTCTTCGAGCTCCTCCTCTGTGAAACGATGGGTCCATTTCTCAGGGTGCTCTCTGTACTCCTCGGCCGTCCAGACGGTAGGACCGGTGATTTCTTTGGGGAAGGCCTCGAATGGCTTGAGTTCTTCATAGATCGGGGGGTGCTGGCCGGTCGTCTTGAGCCCGTCAGGGAAAAGATTCAGATCGACCGTCCCCTTGAGCTGGTGCGGGGGAGTAGGCAGCGTGTCCACCACGCCGGGAGCCATTGTGGGAAGTGGATGGAATAATTGTCTATCTTAACCAGTGAGTCCTGCACAGGAGAAGAAGATTGAATAATAGAAAGTGAGGGAGAAGACGGAGGACGAAAAAGAACCGTAGATATTTATCTCCATCAGACCCCCTCATCCCCTCCGCCGACCGGAGCACCCCTCGATCGATAAGCCGGATCAGTGCAAGTATTGTCTAGCTCAGGAACAGAACAGGCAGTGGCATCGGCAAGCCGTGATTGGCGAGCGGGCGGATGGTGAGACTGGCAGGAAGGTCAACGCCAGGGCTGGTTGGCGCCGAGATCACGCAATTTGCAGAGAAGTTTGTGAGATCGCCTTAGCACGCCATGTCGGCCGCCGGCGCTGGAGAACGGCCCTCGACGGACATCTGGAAGAAAACGAACAGAAGGCTATCGCCGTTAACCTAACGCTCAAGGAGAATTATAGCCAATCACCGTGCTGTCGGGTCTCATTGCGAGAGAACTGCAAACTGGCATGTCGATGTATACTTTTTATACCTGTGTCCGGGGTATATAGTCCGGGGGAGATGATTGGCGGGCGTCGACTGGATTATGTAACCCGAAGCAGAAGCCGCGAGAATGAAACAGAGAAAGGTGATTGGCCAGCAGAGGCAAGACCCCGCAATTGCAACAACGGCAGCCATCGGACTTCATTCCGATCGCCGTGCCAAGCCTTTCCTCGTTTTCTAGACGACATGAAGTCATCAGAAAGCATTCCTTTGCAAGTTTTACTAGGCTCGTTTCTTTTTTTTTTCTTTTGGGAAAAGATAAATATAGCAGGTCTTCTGGTGCATTTATACATTTATTTCCTGATATATATAATGCCTCCATTTTGCCAGGAAGTGAAGCTGCATATTTGACAGCCATTCTATCAGGGTGATACAAGTAGGACTGAGTAACTGTTGGAAGACGACATAGATTCGCTAAGAAGCGAGTGTCACCTCATTCCTTTTTGAGCCGAGTTTGCAACATTAGCCTCCTTTATTAGACTGTCCAAGGTAGGTAATGGATTTGTCCAGTCAACTGATAACTGGCCGCTCTCCAAGAAAATACGTCCTATGATGCATCTGAGGACAGTTTACCAGGCTGTGGCCTCCCTGGTTGTGGAAAGCCATCGCCAATACGTGAGGGACCCGGTTTGTGAAACTTAGCCCCGTACAACCCCATAAAAATGGTCGCACTCATTCACAGACCTTTAACAGGAAATAGAACAGATGGGGGCTTTGATGAGGATGATGTTGACTGGGATGAATACTGATAATGTGATGGGCCTGGTCGTCTCAACTGTCTTGGCTCTTGATATCGCAGTGATGTACTGTGCCATCAAGGTCTGTATGGTACTGGCTTTGCATGCAGCATTACAGACAGGGCTGGTTTCCTCAGCTATTCTCCAGAGCAATGATGACTGTAGGAAGATCGATACGAGAAACAGGGTCATCTTTAGATAGATCGTCCCCAATCTGCTGCAATTTTCTCCCAAAGGGGCCATTCTCATCGAGACGCCCAAGTCCACGTAGGAGCTTCCCAAACGCCCACAAGTCATGCCGGCGCCTTTTTTCAAATGGCAAGCCGAGAGGCTGTAGTTCCTCCCGAATTTCAGGAGCCAGCCACTCATGTGTGAAACCAACTCCAATGTCAATGAGAACCGCATTATTCTCTGCATCGATGACGACATTTTTGGGAGTGATGTCCATATGGGTGATTTCGTTTTTGTGCAACTGGTAGAGAACCATCGCGATCTGTTTCGGCCAATGCATCCAGGTGGACTCTCTCCTATTGTCCGGACAGATGGCTTCTTCAAGAGTTCCGCCCGGGTAGTACTCTAGGAGCATCCCATGAATCACATCGGGATTCTTCGCCTGAGGCCTGGTCGCAAACGGACTTGGAGCTTTGACCACGGCCACGAATTGAACGATATTTGGCGACCCTCGAAAGAGGAGCACGTTGCGGAGCTCTTGTTCGAAGGTCTCAGTATCATGCGGATGGTAGAACGGCCGGTTCACCGTCTTGTACACATAGAGCCGATCGCAACCATGCTGAAGGACTAGATGGGCGCTGTCTGCGATCTGCTGCTTGATCTGCAGATCCGAGAGGGATACCGAAGGCAACGGAGAGTCATCTGGATACGGCGGATATCGTACTCGTAGAGGATCTTCCCGGATTTTATAGACAAAGCTGCCACCAGGTCTAGCAAGGCTGTTTCCTTCCTGGGCCAAGAGTTCTGCCAGCATCATAGGAAGCCTTTGCTCGTCAGGCCACACGGATTGGTCTGCCACGATGAGCTCGGTGACCGTGTCGTTTAGGAGCGGAAGCGAGTCGAATTGGATGAGCAAGATCATTGTTTCTAAAGCCGCGCGCCTCTTCTTCTTATTTTTCCTGTTTTAAATGCCATTTCTGCCTCGAAATGTCACTTTCACGTGCCACCTGGCTTGGTGGCGTCGGACTATAATGTTTTCAGAACGCTCGCATGGCTCTGCGGAGCCGTCACATTGATAGCCCTCATCCTCTTGGTAGGTTTTTGGCAGAAGATCAATCATAGAAGATACTGCCATGGGAGAGTCGGGCATTGTAACGCTGGTTTCAAGGGCCAGATGGTGGATATGAAGTCAGGCAGGGGCTCGTAGGCCATGTCCAGGTCGCATGTCACGTTCGGAACTGTTATGAATTGCCCTTTCGAGCATAGTCAGGTGCCCTCAGCCGCTCCACTCCAGTCCAGATAACGTGGGCGCTATACCGCATCAGGTGATCCTTAATCAGCTTAGATAAGCTACATTGCATTCGCTTGCCAGATTAGGTTTTGCTGTAATTACCAAGATTGTTTACTAAAGTACCTAATGTAGCCATAGTCTGGCGAAATCATGGTATTTGCCAGTATCATTTTCTCGTTGACAGTGGTTTTGATTCTGGATTTGATATTTGGCATTATTCTCCGTCCAGGGTGTACTCCTCAATCAGCATGTCAGCACATGACCATCCCGTGACATACGCAGTCGCCTGGATGTGGCTGTTTGGCAGCACAGGCACCACGCTCATGTCGGCCACCCGCAGATGCCCAATGCCAAACACACGGAACTTGTGGTCCACTGCTGCATCGGTGTCATCTATTTTCCCCATCTTCACGGTCCCCGTCATGTGGAAGCTCGACATGATATTTTCCTTCCAGAACTCCAGGATATCCTCGTCCGATTCCGACTTCGGACCGATCAGCTCGGCCACATTGTCCTTGGTGAACGAAGGATGCTTCACCACCTGGAGGAGATGGCGAACGCTTTCAATCGCAACCCGGCGGTCATAAGGATGAGAGAGGAGTTTCGGATCGAAGAGAAGAGGCTTGTCCGGATTCGGCGACTGGAGCGCGACTTTGCCCCGACTCTGGCCATTGAGCACAAAGGCCACCAAGCTGTTATAATTCATGTGCTCCTTGGGCCAGTTGGGAACAAACATATGGGCCGGGAAATGCGTCAAAAGCTCATAATGCGGCACGGTGTCTTGAAGCAGAAACTCTTTCTCATCTGCTGGCAGCATTTTGAACTCGTGTGAGGACGTGATCTCATCAGACTTGAAATACCCGACCCCAAACTGACAAGCGAAGGTCGTCCACGGACCGGTACGATCTTTCTTCCATTGCTCCATCCCGGCATCCATTGCTTCTTGACAACCATAGAAAGCCCCCCGGTCGGTGCTATGCTCTTTCCGAAGGAAGGAGAGGGCGACGAAGCCATGGTCACGGAGGCCCTGGCCAACGGCAGGAAGATCCTGAATAACCGGGAGTTGATGCCTCTCCAGCTGAGAAGAAGGGCCAATCCCGGAAAACATCAGGATCTTCGGCGTGTCTAGGCTGCCTGCTGACAAGATTACGTCTTTTGCGGCCAGAACTAGACAGTTGTCTCAGCGGACTTATATCTTTCCAAAGAAGGACAAATCTATGCAAGCAAAAACAACCAGGATATACGAACAGTGTCTGCCATTCGATTCCACACCCGCTGCCCTTTTGTTTTTCAGAATTACTCGCTGGACTGGCGCATTTGTAAGGATGGTCAGATTCTCCGGGTGACTCGTCAACAGATCTGCTGCCGTTGACATGCGGCCTTGATACGCGGAGTTCATTGCGATCCCCATTCCAAGCGGATTGCCCGAGTTAAGATCAAAATTTCGGGGGAAACCCGCTTCTTCAAAGGTATCCAGTAAAGGCGGGAGATCCTTTTCCCATTCGGAAGCATAGCCAACGTGGAGAGGACCCTGGGTTCCATGATCGGATGGATTAGGAGCCGCATATTTCTGATGCTCCTTTGTTGGCATTTCGCGATGAAAGGTTTCCAGACTCTTCAGCCGTGGTTGCATCCTCTCCCACTTGAAGAAGTCATCGCCAACGATCTGCGCCCACCGATCGTAGTCACCCCGGCAGCCCACGGTGTAGGCGCTGAAATTAATCGCGCTGCTGCCTCCGAGACCGCGTCCTCGGGCATAGTTAATGACGCGGTTATGACAATGCTCCTGAGGCACTGTCATATATCCCCAGTTGCGGTCCGGATTCATGAAGGCGGTCCATCTTTTCCCCACTACTCGGAGGATGTCGTCTGGACTGCCACCACCGGCCTCTAATAACAGGACACTGGGCTTCTTCACTGTATTTGCGAGCCGAGAAGCGATCACGCAGCCAGCCGGTCCACCTGTTGATCAAAATGTTAGACATGATTATCATGGTGATGCGATAGAAGACTGACCTCCAACAACCACGAAATCATAAGGTCTCGCCACAGGTCCGTCCATTCTTTCATTTTGAGAAATTTGCCTTCCAAAATATGCGACTGGTTGGATAATGAAATGAAGTTAAAGGAGTGGGAGTAAGTAAGTTCGTGACTCCGAGGAGGATAAATACGGCTTAATTACGTCACCCTCAGACGTTGTTCGATCATTGTCAGATGCTCTGGTTCAAACTGGACAGCGTCTCACGCTGAGACAAATTGTGTCTTCTGTTCAAGATGGTATCTGATCACTCTTTGCAGAGTGACTTCATCAGTTACAGCTCTATGACAGCACATGACTCTTGGGACTGTGCATTAAGACCTTCGTCTGGAAAAAGCTTACAGCTGCCATTGCATCCCGGGAGCAGCAGATTGAATTGCTGAAGTGAGGTGAAGTGAGAACCCAAGCTCATGGGAGCAAACTGCATATTGCTAGTCATATTGCGACAATCAACAACTCGGCAGATGGCCCCAAATCGAGGACCTTGCCCGTCTGCCTCTTTCTGTTATGATCCCAAGTCTTTCGAGTATGCTGGAAAGGTACTGGACATGGTAGGTATAATTGTTCCCAAAAAGCGCACTCTTGATTGTCCTTGTTCCGTGTCTATCCACATGAAACGAGTGTAGCTGCTACCAGTACAGCTGATAACCATGTCCACAGATAACCATGTTGTCAAAAACCATGTTTATACAAACCAGACAGCCGCCCAAACCATCAACCAATCAGCCATTGTAGTCAATCTCTACCGCAAGACGAACAGCTCCGGCAGGGATATTGCCGCCAATGCCGTTCTGCCCAGAATTTGCCTGCGTATAAGCGTTGACAACCTGTGCCGCATTCGTCGTGATATAAGAGCAATCCGTCGACGGAGCCTGGCAGATCTTCATCCCCTGGACTTGCTTTCCAGCAGCCTGCGCCTGGATCGCGGAGACGTCATAGCCAGACCATCCGTTGTTCCCCGTGTTTCCAAAGTCGAACTCGCCCCAAGTGCACGCGTATCCACCGTTGCTGTCCGTGGGCAGACTGCTGCCGGGAGCCGCACCCCAGCCACCCTGCGAGTCCTCGGCAAAGGCAACGTACTTGGTCTCGCCGGCATTCAAGGTGAAGCTCAGAGCGGAATGACCGTACCAGCCGTCCATCTTGCCGTCCGGGCCGTACTTGTTCCAGAAGACCACGATCCAAGGATCGGTGTTGCTGCCCTTGAACTGCGCCACGTATTTGTACTGCGAGGCCTCGCTTTCAGAGACTTCGATGATGTTGCTGCCCCAGGGGTTGCCGACGTTGCCCTCGTAGGTGACACTGCCGCTGCTGCCGCTGGGGCTGGTCGAGGCGCCGAAGCCTGCGGTCGAGAAGGAGCCGCTGGCGGGTATCGCGGTCCAGTCGCCGCCGGACGAGGAGGAGGAGGAGGAGGGAGGGGGTCGGCGAGGGTGAGTGTATCGCTGAAGAGGAAGCCGCTACGCCGTGACGCTTCTCGAGGGCTTCCATGTTATGGAAGTGAGCATGGCGCCGTTCATGACCGTGCGGACGGGCCAGCGTGCCGGCGGTAAGAGCTGCAAGCAGCAAGAGGACCTTTGAGATGTGCATTTTGAAATCTAACGCAACGTATATATAGAAGCGAAACCCTATGCAGGGACACGACTTGCGTGGGAGAGGAACAGCAACTCTATCGAGGGATCTGTGAATGCAAAGGAGCGACTTATAAAGGAGTGACAAGACAAGTAATAAAACAAACAGACAACCACCACACAGCAAAACAAGGAGTGTATAATTCAGTTAGACAACGTATAAGAAAGATGGCTGAAAACTTTTCTCCTCCTCCTCCTATATAACCTAGCAGACACACAGCCAGACAGGGTGGGAACATTACCCCAGTCAAATCAAAACCCACTAGCAGCCACGAAGCCCTAAATTGTCTACGGAGTAATCGTTACGCCCTGGCGAACGCCATCCATGGCGCCGTGAATAATGACTTACCATGGACCTCCTCGACATCCCTGGATCTGGAATGGCTCGAGAACAGCCACTCCCACTTCCCCCGTCGGGGATCCGATCGGATAAGCATAGGATATGGTTGCATCGACGCGGACCGGCACGGAATGGCGGCCCCCAAACCCAATGCCACATGGAACCCTTTTCTTGTTAATGAAAAAGATAACACTGGAGAAATAATACTTGCTAACTGGATATTTTTTACGTTTGGAGAGAATAAGAGTTTCAACAGGGACCTGTACCTGTACCTGTACGTACGATTCGTACGTACGGTGCATACTGTACCTAAGGTTCCAGAAAATCCAGAACCGTAGAACACTATCAATCTAGAACCATACCACGCTAATCGAACTAACAAACTAACTAACTAATTAATATACAGCATTATCAAGCTTAAATTACTGGCTAGCCGGACCATGCCCCCTGCAGGTACCTACAGTACCTTAGGTTAGGTACGCGTTGACTGATTGCCATTGGCGGAATGGCGTCGAGCGTAAGCGCGTATCCACGGTTCGCGATTAAAAATATCCCCGGAACTAAGAATTCCAAGTCATCCAACTTCCAATGGCGGCTGTGTTAGACTTAGGGCCGTAGGGCTGGGTGGGTGGTTTATTGGTTGGTTTGATTAGATCCTTTTTTTTTAAAAAAAATATGACGCTTTGTTCGCCTCGTGGAGTACCTAGTCCTTATCTACATGAACTTGGTTGTTGAGCGGACTTTTATTATTTCCCATTTATCCATGCCTTCTTACTCCGTATATGCTAGAATACATACCGCACAGTAATGTGCATAATAGAAGGGGGAATACACCCAGTCATGGTCATTGACGAAATGTTATTATTTATTATTACATTGTTTTTATTTTATTTACTGTTCCTGAATCAAATCAAGACATGCTGACGCAATCCAATGCAATCCAATGAACATACGTGTGTTCCTGAATAATCCCGACAAGCCACTCACTCAGAATTCCTTCGGATCGGATCCGAAGTGGATGCCAGAAAGAGTCGAGACATCGATATTGCCGTAATCAATTCCCATAGGCTGGAACTTTCTAAATTTCATCTATACAGTACATTTCTGAGACATCCCCTCAATTATGTAGCTAATATAGTTAGCGACATTCGAATTGCGTGTGCAGCAGACGCACTATTCTACCTACGTATGTATACACGTAGACATGTATGTAAGTGGCGCACGGCAATCATGCCAAAAATAATAAACATCGCATATGTCGCGTGGCTTACAGTACCTACCTACCTAGTAAGGTAGATGGGTAGATTATCTATCTGGATGGAGATAAAATAAATATCCGAAGAAAAACCCTAACTATCTCAGCCACATCCCCACCACCGATACTGGACCACCTGAGCCACGGCGCGTCGCTGCCACGCAAGATCCAGATCCAGAACCAGAACTAATTAATGGATAAGCAAGATTCGTCAGATTCGTCATGACTGGTGGATCCGTAGGAGAATGCCAGTCGGATGTCTTATTTGTTGTTTGGCAGTTTGAAGGGACCCACGTTTTGTCGGCAGTTGGGAGGTGATCGTTATACCGTAGGGTTGGTAGGCAGGCAGTCAGTCAGTCTTTCTCGGGAATAATTTTTGAATATTATTGTGTGGGATATTATTGTCATTATAAATATAATTATAAAACGTTAACTTTGATTTTTGATTTTGCATTGAGCACTGAGACATGACTTCACATAAGAAAATGAGGAGGCGAGAATTATGGCAGGAAAAAAAATACTTAGAGCAAAGAATATGGTTAGTTGGGAATCCTGCCTCGAGAGTAGACGTCTGGTAAAGACTACTTTTTTTTGTGAGAAATAATGTAGAGAGAGGGGAATATGGATGTGAGGCATGGCGTTCAAAAGTCTGGACTTGGCAGGATGCCAAAGAGAAAGTCAGAAACTGCTCCTTCAGGCGGGAGCAAGAAGAGGAAGCGGGAACGCGCCCAGTCAGATAGAGAGACGTCGCCTTGTTCCACGGACAGCGACGTATTTATTGAATGGGTTCCTTGATCCTTTTAGAAGCTGCAACAAGAACAACGAGTACCTAAACAACCCAGACATTCCGGAAGCTGATCGCATTATTCTTCGCAAAGTACAGGCCACCTACGAGGTGCTGTTGATTCCTTTCTCCAGTCAAGGGTATGACCACAGAATCGAGCTTGTCTGGCACTGCGATCGACTCTGGGGCACGTTTGATTTTGGCTACTGCAAGGGGGTCATGCTCATTGAGCCGGGCCCGACTGTTGAGGATTTGTACGGATTCAAGACATTGCCATTCATATGGATTAAGCCATGTCGCCATGGACTGCCCAACGCCCTGGACTGGAACACGGGCGAAATTCGACTCGATGGAAATATGATCGGCGGTCATTTCAACAACACACCGGGTCTCGGTCGGTGCGAGTTCATTGGCCAAAGATTGCATGGACCGCCTCTGAGTACCCGCTCCTCGCATAGCTTCATT
Organism: Rasamsonia emersonii CBS 393.64; assembly: GCF_000968595.1. NCBI lineage: Eukaryota > Fungi > Ascomycota > Eurotiomycetes > Eurotiales > Trichocomaceae > Rasamsonia > Rasamsonia emersonii. The sequence goes on from NW_013563162.1 coordinate 33,463, forward strand.
GATGAATGGGACGACCTTGACATCTCCTCCGACGAGGATGATGAGGCTGTGCGTTTGCCGCCACGATCCAAGTCATCAGAGTTGGCGTCATCAGAACCAGAGCCACCTGAATGGTTAGCATCACTAGAACCACAATCATCATTAGATCGGACTGCAAAGGACAAGCGAGAGTTCCTTGCAATGGTGACGGGCATTTTCAACATCACAAGCAGGGCGATCGAGCACAACTGGTCAACCAAAGCAAAGAAGCTATCTATCCGATTCCACGTCGATCGCGAGAAAATTGCTGTCTGGGGGAAGTTCAGCCTAGGTATCTGCAACGGCTTCCTTCTTATGAAGAACTCACCCGACAGTCTGAAGCAAGGTGTCCCGCTCAAATTCCGCTGGCGTGGAAGGGAGACCGATACGGGTGACAGCATTTCAGGGACCGGCGAAGTCAGCATCAAGAAAGACCGCACGATCCAGGGTGTTTTTCACGACATGTATGGGAATGTTGATTTCTCTGGCAAGAGGAAATTCATGCCTAACAATGAGTCGGGGTATGAGGCATCGTACTACCGCAGTCAGTGGAAGGAGTATGAACGGGTCGAACGTCAATTGGGTTGAAAGTCTGAGTCGGCTGGCTGTGAACCTACCTGGGATCAAGATAGGAAAAGATATGTACTATGCTAAACAATTTCTAACAATAATGTCTAATTATAATTTCTAAAATAAACAAGTCGTTTGGACTAGCTAATGATGATAATCCAAATGCATCGTCAGAAAAAAAAAGAAGAGAGAGAGAGAGAAGGTAAATTGCATTACAAGAGTCCAAAAAATAATACAACACAAAAAGCAAGGCATCTTAAAATACGGTTCATCTTGTCTAACATCCAATTCTATATCCAATTCTATAGCAGATACGTAGATAGACAGATAGGAGATAGATACAATATAAATCATCCATAAAAAAATCCATAGAAAATAGTACTACAATTAACAACACCATCATAGATAAACAGACTTGATTAAGCCAAAGAGAAAGAAAGAAAGAAAGAAAGCAAAGAAACTCCACATATGGTATATGGTCGATCGTCTCGCTACATACTGTACAGTAGGGAGTACATGTATCTCAGGTCGATCTCAGTTCTTCCTGGGTCTTTATTATTCCAAGCAGCGAGAACAGAGTGTTCTTACTTTACAACTGCAACAATCAACCTATTCTGTTATCTAGGGGGCACATCTTGTACTAATAATTGATTGATTGATCTGACAAATTGGAAGAAGAGTTAATCATGTAGTATGTTATCCAGAGAAAATGCAAATATATAAACAGATGCTGTGTATGTACATGTAGGGGATTAACTGCAAGGTTAGATAAAAATCAAAACAGGTCCGGGTATATCTACACTGGATAGAGTACCTACTAGAGAACTAGCTTTATTTAACACTTACTTCAGCCTTAATTAATCACACTCCTTTCTCTCCACAAATGAAATGATGTGGCGTGCATACATACCAGAATATTACTTAAAAAGTGATATTAGCCTAAACTCATCAACAGTCCTGTGTATAGCATGATAGCTTCCCCACACGACAGGATGCAATTTGCGGGGCTGTTGTCAGTAAACAACACTAACAATATAGTATGTACTAACGAGTGTCGTGGAGCTTGAATCTAAACAGCCGGGGAGATATATATGAAGAGGAATATTCATTGGAAATGTGATTTCAATCCCTTCGATCCCAGTTCAGACAGTGAATCCCTCTCTCTACTTGACCAAAATGCGTCTCTCTCCGTCTTTAATATTCGTACCGCTGGTCACACCAGCCTTTACATTGCTATTCAACTCGAACCTCACATCTCCTCCATGGCTCAATGATCTCGCACAGAGGCGTGGCAAGCTGTGGTTTGGCACGGCAGCTGACATCCCCGGTCCAGAGCAGCAGGATACGAACTACATGACCATCCTGAATGATACGAAGATATTTGGGGAATTGACGCCTGCGAATTATATGAAGGTGGGCATTCACCTCTGTCAATTACCTTTCTTTCTTTCTCTATTTCTTTCTTCCCCCCCCTTCT